>NC_090172.1:70202405-70309905 GCF_024679245.1 Pseudorasbora parva | reverse complement strand
AGGCGAGAGCGCGCAGGTCAAATCAGGCGAGAGCGCGCACTGGTCAAATCAGGCGAGAGCACAGGTCAAATCAGGTGAGAGAGCGCAGGTCAAATCAGGTGAGAACGCGCAGGTCAAAGCAGGCGAGAGCGCGCAGGTCAAATCAGGCGAGAGCGCGCAGGTCAAATCAGGTGAGAGAGCGCAGGTCAAATCAGGTGAGAGAGCGCACTGGTCAAATCAGGTGAGAGAGCGCAGGTCAAATCAGGTGAGAGAGCGCAGGTCAAATCAGGTGAGAGAGCGCAGGTCAAATCAGGTGAGAGAGCGCACAGGTCAAATCAGGCGAGAGCACAGGTCAAATCAGGCGAGAGCGCACAGGTCAAATCAGGCGAGAGCACAGGTCAAATCAGGTGAGAGAGCGCAGGTCAAATCAGGTGAGAGAGCGCACAGGTCAAATCAGGTGAGAGAGCGCACAGGTCAAATCAGGTGAGAGCGCGCAGGTCAAATCAGGTGAGAGAGAGCACAGGTCAAATCAGGTGAGAGCGCGCAGGTCAAATCAGGTGAGAGAGAGCACAGGTCAAATCAGGTGAGAGCACAGGTCAAATCAGGCGAGAGCGCGCAGGTCAAATCAGGCGAGAGAGCACAGGTCAAATCAGGCGAGAGAGCACAGGTCAAATCAGGCGAGAGCGCGCAGGTCAAATCAGGCGAGAGCGCGCAGGTCAAATCAGGCGAGAGCGCGCAGGTCAAATCAGGCGAGAGCACAGGTCAAATCAGGCGAGAGCACAGGTCAAATCAGGCGAGAGCGCGCAGGTCAAATCAGGCGAGAGCGCACACAGGTCAAATCAGGCGAGAGCACAGGTCAAATCAGGCGAGAGCGCGCAGGTCAAATCAGGCGAGAGCGCACACAGGTCAAATCAGGCGAGAGAGCGCAGGTCAAATCAGGCGAGAGCGCGCAGGTCAAATCAGGCGAGAGAGCACAGGTCAAATCAGGCGAGAGAGCGCAGGTCAAATCAGGCGAGAGCGCGCAGGTCAAATCAGGCGAGAGCGCGCAGGTCAAATCAGGCGAGAGCGCGCAGGTCAAATCAGGCGAGAGCGCGCAGGTCAAATCAGGCGAGAGCGCGCAGGTCAAATCAGGCGAGAGCGCGCAGGTCAAATCAGGCGAGAGCGCGCAGGTCAAATCAGGCGAGAGCGCGCAGGTCAAATCAGGCGAGAGCGCGCAGGTCAAATCAGGCGAGAGCGCGCAGGTCAAATCAGGCGAGAGCGCGCAGGTCAAATCAGGCGAGAGCGCGCAGGTCAAATCAAGCGAGAGCGCAGGTCAAATCAGGCGAGAGCGCGCAGGTCAAATCAGGCGAGAGCGCGCAGGTCAAATCAGGCGAGAGCGCGCAGGTCAAATCAGGCGAGAGCGCGCAGGTCAAATCAAGCGAGAGCGCAGGTCAAATCAGGCGAGAGCGCGCAGGTCAAATCAGGCGAGAGCGCGCAGGTCAAATCAGGCGAGAGCGCGCAGGTCAAATCAGGCGAGAGAGCACAGGTCAAATCAGGTGAGAGCACAGGTCAAATCAGGCGAGAGAGCGCAGGTCAAATCAGGCGAGAGAGCGCAGGTCAAATCAGGCAAGAGAGCACAGGTCAAATCAGGCGAGAGCACAGGTCAAATCAGGCGAGAGAGCACAGGTCAAATCAGGCGAGAGAGCACAGGTCAAATCAGGCGAGAGAGCACAGGTCAAATCAGGTGAGAGCACAGGTCAAATCAGGCGAGAGAGCGCAGGTCAAATCAGGCGAGAGTGCACAGGTCAAATCAGGCGAGAGAGCACAGGTCAAATCAGGTGAGAGCACAGGTCAAATCAGGCGAGAGAGCACAGGTCAAATCAGGCGAGAGAGCACAGGTCAAATCAGGTGAGAGCACAGGTCAAATCAGGCGAGAGCACAGGTCAAATCAGGCGAGAGCGCGCAGGTCAAATCAGGCGAGAGAGCGCAGGTCAAATCAGGCGAGAGAGCGCAGGTCAAATCAGGCGAGAGAGCGCAGGTCAAATCAGGCGAGAGCGCGCAGGTCAAATCAAGCGAGAGCGCAGGTCAAATCAGGCGAGAGCGCGCAGGTCAAATCAGGCGAGAGCGCGCAGGTCAAATCAGGCGAGAGCGCGCAGGTCAAATCAGGCGAGAGAGCGCAGGTCAAATCAGGCGAGAGCGCGCAGGTCAAATCAGGCGAGAGAGCGCAGGTCAAATCAGGCGAGAGCGCACAGGTCAAATCAGGCGAGAGAGCACAGGTCAAATCAGGTGAGAGCACAGGTCAAATCAGGCGAGAGAGCGCAGGTCAAATCAGGCGAGAGAGCGCAGGTCAAATCAGGCAAGAGAGCACAGGTCAAATCAGGCGAGAGCACAGGTCAAATCAGGCGAGAGAGCACAGGTCAAATCAGGCGAGAGAGCACAGGTCAAATCAGGCGAGAGAGCACAGGTCAAATCAGGTGAGAGCACAGGTCAAATCAGGCGAGAGAGCGCAGGTCAAATCAGGCGAGAGTGCACAGGTCAAATCAGGCGAGAGAGCACAGGTCAAATCAGGTGAGAGCACAGGTCAAATCAGGCGAGAGAGCACAGGTCAAATCAGGCGAGAGAGCACAGGTCAAATCAGGTGAGAGCACAGGTCAAATCAGGCGAGAGCACAGGTCAAATCAGGCGAGAGCGCGCAGGTCAAATCAGGCGAGAGAGCGCAGGTCAAATCAGGCGAGAGAGAGCACAGGTCAAATCAGGCGAGAGCACAGGTCAAATCAGGCGAGAGAGCGCAGGTCAAATCAGGCGAGAGAGCGCAGGTCAAATCAGGCGAGAGAGCACAGGTCAAATCAGGCGAGAGCGCGCAGGTCAAATCAGGCGAGAGAGCGCAGGTCAAATCAGGCGAGAGAGAGCACAGGTCAAATCAGGCGAGAGAGCACAGGTCAAATCAGGCGAGAGAGCGCAGGTCAAATCAGGCGAGAGAGCGCAGGTCAAATCAGGCGAGAGAGCACAGGTCAAATCAGGTGAGAGAGCACAGGTCAAATCAGGCGAGAGAGCACAGGTCAAATCAGGTGAGAGAGCGCAGGTCAAATCAGAGGTCAAATATCAGGGCTATTTTTTGCACAAAATATTGGATGTTATGCCTGATCAGTGTATATACACACACCTAAAGGATTATTAGGAACACCATACTAATACTGTGTTTGACCTAGCCTAGAAATCGAGACGCACCCTAGCGGCAGCAAATCTAATCTGCCCATGAGTGTCGTCTAGCAACTCTCAATACCCTTCTGAGCTGTAATCCCTAAACTCTTGCCGGGCCAATCACATCGTGTATAGAGTCGGTGGGCGGGGCGGGGCCATAATGACGGCGGCCGAGTTGTGTTTACGTGCTTTTTAGTAAACACAGAAACTGGCGAACGGCGGCGGTCTTTCGAATCAGCTCTGACCGCGACTCTGGAAGACTTGAGTTAAGCTTTTCTCTAAGAAAAGAACAAAGAACGGCACTGAAGTCATTCTGAAGAAGGGAAGATGTGTTCGGAGTTTACCCGACCGGATACGGCGAATGTTTAATCTGTCAACAAGCTCTGCTTCACCTTCGTTGCTCTGGTTGGTGTAGTGCTATCCTATCGCGTGCAGAGGGAGTTTGACAGACAACCGTTTATCCGCCCCTCGGATTGAGCCGTCAATGGTGAGTTTCCAGACCAAACATCTTGATGTGGCTCCGGCTTGTCAGGCTATGTTTGACCCCTTTCGCCTTCAGAACTGCCTTAATTCTCCGTGGCATTGATCAACAAGCTGCTGAAAGCATTCTTTAGAAATGTTGGCCCATATTGATAGGAGAGCATCTTGCAGTTGATGGAGATTTGTGGGATGCACATCCAGGGCACGAAGCTCCCGTTCCACCACATCCCAAAGATGCTCTATTGGATTGAGATCTGGGGACTGTGGCGGCCATTTTAGTTCAGTCAACTCATTGTCATGTTCAACAAACCAATCTGAAATGATTGGAGCTTTGTGACATGGTGCATTATCCTGCTGGAAGTAGCCATCAGAGGATGGGGACATGGTGGACATAAAGGGATGGACATGGTCAGAAACAATGCTCAGGTAGGCCGTGGCATTTAAACGATGCCCAATTGGCACTAAGGGGCCTAAAGTGTGCCAAGAAAACATCCCCCACACCATTACACCACCACCACCAGCCTGCACAGCGGTAACAAGGCCTGATGGATCCATGTTCTCATTCTGCTTACGCCCAATTCTGACTCTACCATCTGAATGTCTCAACAGAAATCGAGACTCATCAGACCAGGCAACATTTCTCCAGTCTTCAGCTGTCCAATTCTGGTGAGCTTGTGAATATTGTCGCCTCTTTTTTTCTATTTGTAGTGGAGATGAGTGGTACCCGGTGGGGTCTTCTGCTGTTGTAGCCCATCCGCCTCAAGGTTGTGTGTGTTGTGGCTTCACAAATGCTTTGCTGCATACCTGGGTTGTAACGAGTGGTTATTTCAGTCAAAGTTGCTCTTCTATCAGCTTGAATCAGTCGGCCCATTCTCCTCTGACCTCGAGCATCAACAAGGCATTTCTCCCACAGGACTGCTGCAGACTGGATGCTCTTCCCTTTTCACACCATTCTTTGTAAACCCTAGAAATGGTTGTGTGTGTAAATCCCAGTAACTGAGCAGCTTGTGAAATACTCAGACCGGCCCATCTGACACCAACAACCATGCCACGCTCAAAACGGCTTAAATCACCTTTCTTTCCCATTCTGACGTTCAGTCTGGAGTTCAGGAGATTGTCTTGACCAGGACCACACCCCTAAATGCACTGAAGAACTGCCATGGGATTGGCTGATTTGATCAATGCATTAATGAGAAATTGAACAGGTGTTCCTAATAATCCTTTAGGTGAGTGTATGAATGTGTGTTGATGTGACGTGTGTGTGTTCCTCAGGCAAGCGCGGCGTCCTGAAGCGGCCGTGGTCAGAGGCGGAGCGTGTTGCCGTGGAGACGCACCTGAAGCGGAACATCCTGGATCTGCGAGTGCCGGCGAAGGCGGACTGTGAGCGCTGTCTGCAGCTCTGCCCCCTGCTGGCCAGCAATCAGCGCGACTGGAGGGCCATCAAGTTCTACTGCCATAACCGCATACAGCTGCTGAGGAAGCAGAGCCGGAGCACAGCACTGCAGTAACACACACACACACACACACACACACACACACACACACACACACTCACACTCGCACACACACACACTCGCACTCGCACACACACACACACACACACACGCACACTCGCGCACACACGCACACACACAAACACACACACACACACACACACACAGTCGTCGGTTACTCACCCTGATGGAGAAAGGAGGACTCTTCACGCAGCTGTGATTTCTATCTGTGCTGAAAACATTTCCTAAAGCGTGAGGAAACCATTATTCTAAGCAAACTCTTCTGAGCTCTCACACAGACAGTGTGTGATGCTGTGTGTAGCGCGCACACCTCCCACATTCCCGTGTGTGTGTGTGTTAGCGTTTCACACACACTCCAGTATTCAGCCCCAGACTGTATTTCTCAGTGGATTATACGGACTCTCTCCCGCGATGGGTTGGCTGTGATGGATTTGGACTCGTATTGACCTGCAGACCAACTTTGGCAGATTAGGGAGATTTGGCATCGGAGCCTGAGGCCTGTTTTAGGCTCGATGCAGAGATGGCTTTACTTCGGATGCTTTACCTCAAACTAACAGCCCATATGTGTACCTTTCCTCATTCGTTAACATTAGTTGATGCGGTAGTCGACATGAACTATGAGCAATATATTTTTACAGCATGTGTTAAGTTTTGTTAATGTTATAAACGTGTTGTGTATGAGCTAATGTTAACAGACTCCTGCCATGCACTGATTAGCTGAGGAAGGCAGTATTACCATTCACATATTCAGATTTTACATTACATTAATGATAATTTATGTTCTGAAATGACTGACAATTATGGAACACTGCAAAAAATGCCTTCTTACTCAGTATTTTTGTCTTGTTTCCAGTCCAAATATGTAAATATTCTTAAATCAAGATGCATTTACTAGATCAGTAAAAATGCCATAAGATATTTATTCTTGTTTTGTTAAAAATAATATCAAAATGAAGTGAGTTTTTGCTTAAAACAGGCAAAATGATCTGCCAATGGGGTGAGAAAAATAATCTTATTTCTGTTTGAAACAAGAAATGAGGAAACAGATTATTTTAAGCAAAAACTCACTTCATTTTAATATTATTTTTAACAAAACAAGGATAAATATCGTATGGCATTTTACTGATCTAGTAAGTGCATCTAGATTTAAGAATGTAGATATTTGCACTAGAAACGAGACAAAAATACTAAATAATAAGAGCATTTTTTGCAGTGAAGTTTGTCTGCCATGGAATGCAAATTAAAATTAAAAAGGTAATTATGATTTTACATTTTGCAATGACTTGTTTTGTGAGCTATAGTCATAATTACCTTTTTCATTGCTGGCAGAACGAGCTTCCATACAAAATCTCAGTGGTCTGAGAAACGGGCTTCATTTGTTTTTCATACAATCAAAAATTAGCATTTTCCTCCCCGATGCATCTTTAGGGGTCGTTCTTTATCGTTCTTTAGCGATCGTTCTCCATCGTTCGTTAGGGGTCATGAGTTCGATCCGTTCATTCCGGTTGAGTTCTGTGCCAATCAGAAGACGCTTCACGACCTCTGACCTCTGTGACGTTTCGTAGCCTGATATTAGACCGTAGGCGTGCTCATGTACATTCTGTAAATACTGACTACATTTTAAAGTTGTTTTCTTAAATGCTGTTGTAAAGGTCTATCAGATTTTAGCGAGATGATATCTTGACAAATGCAGAGGTCAATGTCACATTATTGAGTTTTTCAGATTGTCATGTGCTTTTATTAAATCTCAAACACATGAAAACATCCATCGCCTTGTACTTGGATATTATTTATGAGTGTTTTTTTCACAGGCAGCGTTGATCTATCAAACGAGATCTACCAAATTAACTCGTATTAAAGGTGAATCTTTACTAACACCTTCCATTAAAACAGGAACCGGTAATACTTGATTATGATTATGAAATGTGGTGACATTGGGGGAAAAATCTCTTCAGGCGAGACTCAACAGGCAAACTTTCTCAGGCTCTAATATTTAGTGGATTGTTACACATGCATCTGTCGAGGGTGAGATTTTTGGCTTTTCATAAAGTGTTTTTAGACATTTTGGAAAGAAAACATTCAAAAATACACATCTAAAGTGTTAGTTCACCCCAAAATATAATCCTCAGACACAGATTAAGATATATCTGATGAAATCCAAGAGCTCTGACAATATTTCAGAAAAGTTGTAATATAAAACAATTGTCTAAGTTTTCAATCGTAATACATAATAATAATAATACGTTTTATTTATATAGCGCCTTATATAGCACCTACATGTCATTAAATGAGTGTTTCCTCCACTTCAGTGACACTTACATACACCAAAACTTACAGTTTTATTCATATCTATATTCTGAAGGTTTGTTGCGAGGGGTTTGTTCATATATCATTCAACCTGATTTATAGAACATTTCATTCCTAAAAACATGCTGAAAATTTGTATTTTGACAATAGTTTTTGGGAAAAAAAGAGATGACAAAATCCTGTCTTGTTTTGTTTAAATATTAAAGTTAAAGGATATTACAAACACAAATCTGAACTCTGGATAAAGCCAAGATGTGTGAAAATTAGAGTATATTAAGTTATTTAATTTGCATATTTAAACCATTTCAGAAAATCAACTATCTTCGCAATCTCAATGCATGTCATTAAATCAGTGTTTCCTCCACTTCAGTGACACTTACACACACCAAAACTTACAGTTTTATTCATATCTATATTCTGAAGGTTTGTTGCGAGGGGTTTGTTCATATATCATTCAACCTGATTTATAGAACATTTAATTCCTAAAAACATACTGAAAATGTGTTTATTTCAGTCTATTGACAGTATTTTCTGATTTATGGAGCGATAAAAATAGATATCCCAAATCCGCTCGCTAAAAACACTTAACTCTAATAGGCCAACAAAATCAAACAGGAGTTTTGAACCTGGCTTTATCCAATATTTAAATTTGTATGCACATTTAATATAAATTGTTGCATATTTAATAAGATAAGGCAGCGTTTGTGTGTGGAGTTTAATGTTATCACTGAACCGGCACAGTTGAGCTCTTTTCATCATAATGCTCTGTGAATGAGTGAGATGTGTCTCAGCTGTAGATTCACTTTATTTGATCATCTGTCTTGATTTATGGAATTAACTTCAGACTTTGCATTTCAGATTATTGTCTTTTATTAAAATAACAACAAAACCAAAAAAAACACCATAACAGACTCGTGTCCAACGATCCACAGTGCAATATCTACATGGATTTTTATGCACGCGTCAATAATTTACAACTTTTATACATTAAAAATGAAAAGCATACAAATGTTAACAGTACCTCTGACATCATTTTACAAGTGTCTGTTTTAGTAAATGACATCGATATATTTGACCCTGAACAAGTCATAAGGGTTCTTGTTCTTATTTGAGATTTATACATGTATGGATTGTAAGGACAATATTTGAAAATCTGGAATCTGAGGGCGCAAAAAAAAAAATATATATATATAAATATATATATATATATAGAGAGAGAGAGAGAGAGAGAGAGAGAGAGAGAGAGAGAGAGAGAGAGAGTCAGTCTCCATTAAAGTTGTGCAAATTAAAGGGTTACTTCAGCGATTAACATATGGCTTTGTATCAGTAGAAACCCTGGAGTATATTCAAATGATTGTGCTCCCCCCTCATATCCCCCTGAGACGAGAGATTTATGCATTTTATTTCTGGAAAAATTCCTCTCGTGACGCAAATTGACGATATTTGCGTCACGAGAGGAATGATTGCCCAGAGGCTAAAGACTACAGCCAGCAGAGGGAGCCATTTCCTCATGTTTTCATCTCGTGCATGGGGATGGAGATCACACAGCTCAGCTCAGCTACAGGCACTCATTTAAACGGATGCAGAGCAATGTAAGTGTTTTAACTTCTCAAATTAATTTCTATGAAAGTTAAGCTTCCAAAGGCATGAACTGAAAACGTTCTTTTCAAAAGCCAGTGGCTTTGGGAATGGCCTCACAGGGCAGCGAAGCATTCTGGGAATTGTAGTCTTTCATCCCCATGAGACAAAAATACATTTTCTGTCTTTTCTCAGTCTAGAAAGCTCCAAATAAAACTACTACATTAATGACCCAGTTTAAATACAGATTCATCTTCCCAGCGCTGAAGTACCTCTTTAAGTCCTTAGCAATGCATATTACTACTAATGCATTTATTATATATTTATGGTAGGAAATTTACAAAATGTCTTCATGGATCGTGATCTTAATATTCTTGGGTCCAGCTCAGGCTCGGGCGCGGTGGAGTCTCTCTTGATACACACGTTCACAAAGCACACACAGAGATGATGTATTCATAACAATATCAGTCGCGGTTTATTGATTACAATCTCCGGTTTACTTTCCAGCAAAATACTAAGTTAAACTTTTAAACAAATAAACGTTAGTGTGACCAAACATGCGATTGAAGAAACTGCTGCTCTCCACACTCTCACCGGTCTACTATTAAGAGCTGCACTCTCATACCGTAGAGACGCGTCGAGGAGGAGGAGCCAGTCAAATCACGTGGACGGGTTAGTCCCATTATTAAACATAGACAATATAAAATAAAATTAATTAATTAAACAAATCTTTTTTTCTCTGGTAGTGCACACAATATTCCAAATATCGCTTCTACAGGGGTAGGTTATCGGCGCCGATATTAAGCATTTTATGGTTATCGGTATTGATACCGATGTGAGAAGGGCCGAATTGTGAGGGCTAGACGACTGGGTCAGAGCATCTCCAAAACTGCAGCTCTTGTGGGCTGTTCCCGGTCTGCAGTGGTCAGTATCTATCAAAAGTGCTCCAAGGAAGGACCAGTGGAGAACCGGCCACAGGGTCATGGGCGGCCAAGGCTCATTGATGACCGTGGGGAGCGAAGGCTGGCCCGTGGGGTCCGATCAAACAGACGAGCTACTGGAGCTCAAACTGCTCCAGAAGTTAATGCTGGTTCTGATAGAAAGCTGTCAGAATACACAGAGCAGCTCAGTTTGAGGCGGATGGACCAGTCAGGGTGACCTCTGACCCCTGACCCCGCCGAAATCACCAACAGTGGCACGTGAGCATCAGAACTGGACCACGGAGCAATGGAAGAAGGTGGCCTGGTCTGAGGAATCACGTGTTCTTCTACATCACGTGGATGGCCAGGTGTGTGTGTGTGGCTTACCTGGGGAACACATGGCCCCAGGATGCACTATGGGAAGAAGGCGAGCCGGCGGAGGCAGTGTGATGCTTTGGCCAATGTTCTGCTGGGAAACCTTGGGTCCTCCATCCATGTGGATGTTACTTTGACACTTAATGGGGTGGGGTTGTTTTTCAGGGGTTGGTCCCTTAGTTCCAGTGAAAGGAACTCTTAATGCTTCACCAAGACATTTTGGACAATTTCACACTCCTGACTTTGTGGGATCAGTTTGTGGACGGCCCCTTCCTGTCCCAGCATGACTGCGCTCCAGTGCACAAAGCGTCGCTCCATAAAGACATGGATGAGGAGTTTGGTGTGGAGGAACTGGACTGGCCTGCACAGAGTCCTGAGCTCAACCCGATAGAACAGCTTTGGGATGAATTAGAGCGGAGACTGAGAGCCAGGCCTTCTCGTCCAACATCAGTGCCTGACCTCACAAATGAGCTTCTAGAAGAATGGGCAAAAATCCCCATAAACACACTCCTAAACCTTGAGGAAAGCCTTCCCAGAAGAGCTGGAGCTGTTAGAGAGGGTGGGCCGACTCCATATTAAACCCCACGGGAAGCCATTAAAGCTCATGTCACAACACTTTTGGCAATATAGTGTGTGTTTAAATGAATCTATATCAGACCTGAATCGCAGGCATGTGAATCAGAAATGTAATTTGTGTCGATGCCCAGCCCTAGTATGTTGTGTTATTATCACTATTACATTAATACATTTATTTGTCATGAGTTCTAATGAAATCCTGGATTTGCACATAAACGAGTAGTTAAATCCTTCACCATGGGCTGGTTATCAAACAGCGTCTCTGACCGTTACTCTGCATCTCGTTGGCTTTTCTGTTCAATACATGTTTATCTGTGTACGTTATCTACATCATGAGCATCACAAGGTAAGAGCATGATTTATTAATTGATATTTGTATGCCTTAACTGTTGGGTTATGACTAAATCTGATTATCTGTGTTGGTGTTTTTATGGCTGATAATGTTGGTTTACAGCAGTTTTCTGTTCTGCATTTCAGTCAGTATCAGAGCCAGCGTGATTCCTGAATCAGTCACATCACGAGAGTCTCGGGCTCTAATAGCTTCATGGTCAAGGTAATGAAGAACTGAAGTGAGTAGTGATGTTACGTCTCACACCGATGCTTCGGAGCTTGCTTCAAACTCGAGCGCTCCTTGCAGTGAACCACTGCTTCAGAGCTTGTTTCATTACGTCACTAGTCACGTGAAAACACCTTCTGAAGTGGACCACATGACTGCTTTCACAGCCCAATCCCGGCTGTAGTTCTTATAAAAGCAGAGCCAAACCATGGCAGCACTGTGGGATGTAGAAGACGGTGTTTGGTCTGATGCATTATACAAGTACAGCCAGTTACACAAGCACATCCTTTACAACATACACAAATATCAGTCCCATCACTTATAGCGTTCTGCTTCCCACAGCTTAACACGATAAAGATGGCACACATGATACTATCCTGCTAAAAAAGACTATAGAAACCATTACAGAAATTATATTGGATTGAATGGTTTTCATGGGAAGTTTATTGGTTGTAATGGGAATTATAGTGGTCTCTACTGATGTGTGTTGGGTTCTAGTGGTGGGGCATTACATCCTCATGAAATATGACCCAAACACACTACAATAATAATACTTCTGTAGTAGTTTAAAGGGTAAAGGCCAGTGGTTCCTGTTGGTATTTTAATAGAAACCATTAGAATTTATGTGATGGTTTCCAAGTTTTTTTTTAAGATGGTCTGATTTTCTGTCCTTGTCTAAAGAAATAATCACACACACACACACACACACACATTATGCTTAATATTTTGTTATCAAGGTGAACTAATTAAATTCATCAGTATCTGAGTTTCACAGCACTAACACAGTTCAGCTTTGATCGCCTCGGTAAGCACGTAATACACAGGGCATTACCATAATAATAATAATAGACTTCATTTTATATAGCGCCTTTAAAATGCATCTCAAAGCGCATACTAACATGCAACACAAACATACAATTTTTTTTTTCCAAAAATTAAAAATTTTCAAAGATTATGAAATGTAGGATTAAATCACAATAATACGGCAATTTAAAACAATTTGTATAAAAGCTACCCGAAACAAATAGGTTTACAGGGCAGGTTTAAAAACACTGAGTGATTCCGCTTGCCTAATCTCCACAGGCAGGAGTTCAGGAGCATTGGATGAAAGGGCCTATCACCGTTGGAATTAGGTGTAGTTTTGGGAACGATTAGAAAGCCAGCTTCTGAGGAGCGAAGTTCACGTAGAGGTGTGTGTGGGCAGTGCCGTTTCTAGGCATAGGCAAACTAGGCGCTCGCCTAGGACACCAACAGCTGGGGGGCGCCAGTGAGAGGCCCCAACAAGATTCTTTAGTTATTTCATATATATTTATTATTAATATTTCGTACTTTTGCTATTTCGAGGCATTATGATTAGTTGCGATTATTGGAGTGAAGTGGTGATAGTGGCGCTGCTGTAATGAGGTCATGTAGAGGGCGGCAGGCGTCGTCATCCGTGCTTTAGTTTCATCATCATGAAGAGGTCAAAGCCATCAGGGGCTCAGTATCGTACAAAGAAAAAAGAGGAAATATAAAAAAGAAAGCGAAATATACAGGTATGTTAGGCTACTTATTGGTTACTTGTTCTCTACTCAGCTGGTCGCTCTATCATAACGCTGAGCAAAACATTACACTGAGTATTAGTACCTGATGGACCACACGCCATGCTCATTTATTTCAGGTGCAGAACATTAATGCAGTTAATTTGAATAAAAAAACATTACATCAGAGATAGCTGTTTAGTGTAAATTGATCGAGTAATACTGTCATCACCATGGGCGTCACTAGGCCCTTTTTTATGAACTTATGCCTCAGCCCCCCCTAAAAGAAATATGTGATTAACCTTTAAAACATGAAGCTGGCGCGAGGCTTCGCCTACGGTTTCGTCCTGTCTTTTAGTCTTTGTGTCACTGTGTTCTTCAATCCGCAGCGGCGCCGAGTGACATGGTTTTCAAGCTATTATTATCTAATTTTTTGGCCTTCAGATCATCTTAAAATACACATATGTAGATCATAGAAATCAAAATGTTCTCGGGGGAGCATGCCCCAGAACCCCCCTAACATTTGTGATCGCAGTGATAATAAACCTGGCTACATTATTGGATTAATGCATGTACAATATGGCCATGAAATAAGGAAGTCATATTTGCTGTATAAGTTATAGTTTAAAAAAAAAGGGGGACTGATATGATTCTTGCCTAGGGTGCCAGAAAGGCTAGAAACGGCCCTGTGTATGGGGTTAGAGGCTCATTGCTATAAAGAGGTGTAAGTCCACGCAAAGCCTTGTAGGTAAGCATTAGAATTTTAAAACCAACACGTAATCTGACAGGGAGACAGTGTAAGGATTCGAGTACAGGGGAGATGTGATCCCCTGACCGGTTTGCAGACAGAATTCGAGCGGCTGCATTCTGTACCAACCGTAGTTTGTTAAGGGTAGCTTTTGGGACCCTGGCAAGCAAAGCATTACAGTAATCAATTCATGAAAATACAAAGATGTTAATTAGCTTTTCAGCCACAGGTAGTGACAGCATGAGGCACATTTTGGCAATATTTCTCAGAAGAAGAATAGAGGTCTTGACAGTGCTCAGAACATGAGGATCAAATGTTAGGGTACTATCAAATATTACTCCCAATTTTTTATAAGAAAACATACTCACCTAAAGGATTATTAGGATGGCAGTTGCTTCAATGCATTTAGGTAAATGGTAAATTGGACTGCATTTATATAGCGCTTTTAACAGACCCTATGGCCATCCAAAGTGCTTTACATTTTGCCTCACATTAATCTATTCATACACCGACGGCAATGTCAGCCATGTAAGGCTCCATCCAGCTCGTCGGGAGCAGCTGGGGTTAGGTGTCTTGCTCATGGACACCTCAATAATTTGGTACGGTGGAACCAGGGATCGAACCACCAACCTTCTGGTTTGTAGACAACCTACATGAACCACCGAGCCACTGCCGCCCCACATTTAGAGGTGAACGCTAATCTCCTGAACTCCAAACTGAATGTCAGAATGGGAAAGAAAGGTGATTTAAGCAGTTTTGAGCGTGGCATGGTTGTTGGGGCCAGACGGGCCGGTCTGAGTATTTCACAATCTGCTCAGTTACTGGGATTTACACACACAACCATTTCTAGGGTTTACAGAGAATGGTGTGAAAAGGGAAGAGCATCCAGTCTGCAGCAGTCCTGTGGGAGAAAATGCCTTGTTGATGCTCGAGGTCAGAGGAGAATGGGCCGACTGATTCAAGCTGATAGAAGAGCAACTTTGACTGAAATAACCACTCGTTACAACCGAGGTATGCAGCAAAGCATTTGTGAAGCCACAACACACACAACCTTATAATAAATAATAATACATTTTATTTGCACTTTACATTTGGAACAAATCTCAAAGATAATTTAAAACTGGGAAAATACTAATAGTTTATATAGATGCACTGATGGGTTAGAAGGGAGACCTTATATTTAATCCTGGTGTAAACAGGAAGCCAGTGAAGTGAATGGAGAATGGGTGTGATGTGATCGAATTTTCAAACTCAACAGGATCCTTGCTGCACTATCCTAAACACACTGCAGTCTCTGCAAGCTTTTGTTAGGGATCCAGATGAGAAATGCATTACAGTAATCCAGTCTGGAGGAGACATAGGCAGATGGGCTACAACAGCAGAAGACCCCACCGGGTACCACTCATCTCCACTACAAATAGGAAAAAGAGGCGACAATTTGCACAAGCTCACCAACATTGGCCAGTTGAAGACTGGAGAAATGTTGCCTGGTCTGATGAGTCTCGATTTCTGTTGAGACGTTCAGATGGTGGAGTCAGAATTTGGCGTAAACAGAATGAGAACATGGATCCATCATGCCTTGTTCCCACTGTGCAGGCTGGTGGTGGTGGTGTAATGGTGTGGGGGATGTTTTCTTGGCACACTTTAGGCCCCTTAGTGCCATTTGGGCATCGTTTAAATGCCACGGCCGACCTGAGCATTGTTTCTGACCATGTCCATCCCTTTATGACCACCATGTGCCCATCCTCTGATGGTTACTTCCAGCAGGATAATGCACCATGTCACAAAGCTTGAATCATTTCAAATTGGTTTCTTGAACATGCCAATGAGTTGACTGAACTAAAATGACTGCCACAGTCCCCAGATCTCAACCCAATAGAGCATCTTTGGGATGTGGTGGAACGGGAGCTTCGTGCCCTGGATGTGCATCCCACAAATCTCCATCAACTGCAAGATGCTCTCCTATCAATATGGGCCAACATTTCTAAAGAATGCTTTCAGCAGCTTGATGATCAATGCCACGGAGAATTAAGGCAGTTCTGAAGGCGAAAGGGGTCAAACACAGCATTAGTGTGTGCTCCTAATAATCCTTTAGGGGCGTGTATAAGCCAACTTGCATTGTATGGTTGTCAGCTTTGTTGCATTTACATTAACTTTTACCAGGAGATTGTGCTGCAATTTCTATCTGAATGAAGCTTCAAGTAATGAACCATTTTTGACACAATGAACAATTTTAACACAGAAAGCAATAATGCTTCAAAAAAGCTTAATTTGGCCATCACTAGAAGTGAGGACTCATGTACATAAATAATGATGATTTATAAACAAAACAAACAACTAAAAACAAAACCTACGAGGAGGAAACCATAAACTAGAAAAGAACAAACTCAAACATACCAACGCGGGGGAAACAGGAGAGGTCGACAGAACAGTACATCGATCCAACAAAGACTACCAAACACAAGGCGCCTTTAAAGGGAAGAAATCAAGAGGGAACACGAGGGTGAAATCAAACACTAATAAGAAAACAAGGGGGAGGGATCAGACAGAGACATGAGCACATGCCTAAAACAACAAAACACCACAAGTGCTACACGAGACAGGACAGTCATGTGACAAATAGTGTTGATCTGAAGATGTTGTAGGATTAGATGCTTCATCTAGTGGTCGTAACTTAACTAAAGGTTGAGCTGATGCTTCAGTATTCATGATCTCTGGGAACCAAATGAGGATCTTGATGTTGCCAGTGCCATAGTATACTTGTACATTTATATACTTCTCTAGTTTGTGCATCTGAGAAGAGAGATTTATTTTGTGTTCTTATACGTCATTCTGTCTAAACTCTGGATCAGTCAGTCAGGCATCTGAGCTGTTACCTAGTAAAGGTTGACTGGACTCTTCAGGAGATTCTACAGGTTCTGGACAATCTATAATTTTAATCGGACTCTGATCACCTACTCCTGGATTAAAGAGCGGAGCGACTGACCCAGTGAATCTGGAGCTCATGGTCAGCAGATGTTTCCTCTCTTTGACATTGTAAAATGACAGCTGACCGTCATCATAATCTAACAGAACTCCCAGTCGTTCAGGTCTCGGCGTCAGTGAGAGTTTAACTGGTGGATCAGTGTTGGTGTGAAAGCCTTTAGGACCGTCTGAACACAAGAACCAGAAACCGTTTGATGGAGTAAAAGCAGATCTGTCTCTTGAACTAAAGTTTCCATGCTTCATCACACCAATCATCCAGTGCTCTTTAGGAGGGAGATGAGGAACTACCAGCTCTACCTCCCAATAGTGACGTCCAGATGTGAATGTTTGAGCTCCAGATGCACATAATTCATATGGAAATCCCTCTCCTGTGGGAATATATCCTGCTCTGTCCCTCAAGACTTTACAGTCCTTAGAGATCATCAGATCTGGATGTGAACGCTCATGGTCAATAGTGATCTGAACTGAGAGGTAGAAATACATAAATCATCCAGTATTAATCCTCATGTGTGTGCAATATTTCCACATATGTGCATATATGACTGAAGATGATGAACTGCATTTATAACTGAGAGGATCATACCTGCATGTTTCCTCAGTTCTTCTATATTTGGGTCTCCCACAACTAAAATGACAAACAATTAGGTTTTACAGCTGTAATTGATAACATATAGCTTATTGGTATAGAGCTTCAAAATAACATTCAACTTTCATGTATTGTTTATTTCGACTTGTTACGGCTGGCTCATATGACGCAACATAAAAGAGGCGAACAACAAATGGATTAAACGTTAAGCCAATTTACTTACAAAAAAAAGAAAACCAAAGTCTAGGGGGGGGGGGGGGGGGGGAACACGTGTGGTAACCAAATGTGATAAAAAATTGATAAAAGTGAACATGTTAGTTTATATTTAATTTGATTATGTTATGTTAATAACAACCTGTTAATAATTAACCTGTTATGGTAATGTCTTCTTCTTCTACAACATACACATAGCTGTTTATTTAATGATCAGTGGGTCACTTCAGCAGTTCTTATAAAAGTATAACTAATAACAAACAACTTCGTCAAATACCTTTGTTCATCAGTTTCTCCATCAGTCCATCCTCACAAACTAAAAGGAGAGAAAATGTTATTCTAAGGTTTAATTATCAGTCTGCTTTCACAAATACTCCAGAGTTTGAAAAGAACAATTATATGTTTAACCCTCTCAGGCAGAGAGACTGAATTTCTTTCATAAATGCATCTATATTATTTTAGAAATCTCATGATGTGATTTGGTCTTTCTCTGTATGCAGTGTGCATTTCATACATATTCATCATGTTTAGTGTCTAAAATAACAACTTTCCCCATATAACATTTATTTTATAGTGGCATTGGTCTTCACAGCTCCTCGTTCTGTATGTTCCCTTCAGTAAAATATAAAGGAATGAGTTTTGCAGGAAACAATTTCAGAAGAAGCATCAGCAACAGATGTGCATAAAAGTGAAAGCTTTTTGCTTGAAACTGGTAAAGTGACATTTTCTCCAGCAACTCTGTGCCTGAAAGGAGTAATTCACTTCATGACTGAGTGAGTTCATGTTACTTACTTTCATCTGCTTGATTCTTCCCTGCAAAACAGATAAACACATGAGACACCGAATACATACAAACCTCCTGAAGATGAATTCTGTTCGTTACCTGTTAGTTTGTGTCTGTATTTGTAGAGGATCAGCCCAACCAAACCCAGAAGAGCACACAAGAGAAGGATGAAGAAAAGAGCCTTCCATGGGTCTGATGAGTCTGAGGAAGAGAAACACCTTCAACATATATCAATCAAATACAGTGATTAAGTAGGATGTATTTTTTAAACTTTGCAAGTTCACAACCAAATTTTCTATGGATTGAGAATTGTTTTTTTTAATTAATTGCATGGTTGAAAAACAACAATGATTGATGACATCAAAGCACAATCGCATTAAACATCTAGCAGGGGAAAACATTTAAGTTATTGGAAATGATCTCATGGAAATTATGTGAAGTTCAAGCTTACTTGAGCACTTTGTGATAACTACAGATATCCTGCCATGTCCCTTAAACATTAAGTATGAGTAAAAATGTGCTCTGACCTGAAGAGATGATGGCTTGTATGTTTAATCTTCCTTCTCTAAACTCTCCAGTCTTGAGAGCCATTGAGCAGGAGACCAGTTGAGCGTCCGAGCGAGAGACGGCCGTCCAGCTGTGGACAGAGAACATCTCATCTGCTCCACGACTGCCAGATGTTCCTCCAGGACGGAGAACCTTTCGCTCATCTGACATCCAGGTGATGTTCGGCTCTGGGTACCAGCCGCTGGATCTACAGCTGATGTTCATACGGCCATCATCCAGAGGCTGTGGAAACAGGACAGGAGTGGATCCTACAGCTGGGACAGAAGAGACAGATGCTCTACAATCACTGCAGGTATATTTTTTATTTATTTGGGTAAATGCATCTCTAGTGGTCCAATAGTTACAGAGTTAGAGTAGTGGAAAAGCTTACTCATGCAACAAAACAGGCAAACTATTCCTTTAAAAAGGATGAATTGTAGTTTTTGACTCACCAGTGACTTTGAGAGCCATCTCTTGATTGCCATATGCACTTCCTCCACTCACATAACAGTGAAATGAGCCTTCATCCTGAACTGTGAGATTCTCCAGCCGTAGAGAGACGTCTCCATCCTTCAGTCCTCCAGACAGATCTGAGCGCAGAGTCAGTGAACTTCGGTTCCTGAAGGATTCCTCCTGGAGATCCTGGATGTTCCCATGCTGATAGAAGAGAACAGGGTTGCTGAACTGGTCATGACGATACCAGCGGATCTCCAGAGCTTCAGCGTTCTCCGGAGGAGAGATCCAGCAGGGCAGAGTGACTGTAGACCCGACATGAGCCACTATCTGATCACCAGGAACCACAACACTGAACGACTCTGAGAGACAGAAAGACACACCCAATGAAATATACTATGCCTTAGTCAAGTGTAATAAGTTCAAAGTGGTTTTCAGGGGTTGGGCTTGGCCCCTTAGTTACAGTGAAAGGAACTTTTAAAGCTTCACCAAGATATTTTGGACAATTTCATGCTCCCAAATTTGTAGGAACAGTTTGGGGATGGCCCCTTCCTGTCCCAGCATGACTGCGCTCCAGTGCACAAAGCGTCGCTCCATAAAGACATGGATGAGGAGTTTGGTGTGGAGGAACTGGACTGGCCTGCACAGAGTCCTGAGCTCAACCCGATAGAACAGCTTTGGGATGAACTAGAGCGGAGACTGAGAGCCAGGCCTTCTTGTCAAACAGTGGTGAACTGGCAACAAGGTCATGGGCGGCCAAGGCTCATTCACGCCCGGGGGAGCGAAGGTTGGCCCGCGTGGTCCAATCAAACAGACGAGCTACTGAAGCTCAAATCACTAAAGAAGTTAATGCTAGTTCAGATAGAAAGGTGTCAGAATACACAGTTTGTTGCGTATGGGGCGGAATAGCCGCTGACCAGTCAGGGTGCCTATGCTGACCCCAGGATGCACTATGAGAAGACAAGCCAGCAGACGCATTGTGTGATGCTTTGGGCAATGTTCTGCTGGGAAACCTTGGGTCCTGCCATCCATCAGTTCCAGCCAGCGCAGTCTTGTATGTGATCTTCCAAAAGTCTGCTGATGGGGGCTCAAGTTTGGCTCCATAATTGCAGCAAATCCATAGAGGCATATGCAATTCTGGATGAATTAAGGGTCAGAGCGGACCATTATCCTACATGAAGCAGTGCAGATGTTGAATCTAAAGAGCCAGCCAGAGGACATGGTGCTTCGTACAGAATATTCACCAATGTGAAACCAGTAGTTTTCATTGGCTCTTACTGCTCTCACCTCATTACACCCATATAACCAGTCAGACTGGGTCTACCTGGTGGCCCTTATGCTGTGAGAACACACCTAGAATTGACACTACAGGGCCCAGCACAAGAAATAACCATCAGACCTTCCCACAGCAGTGTCTCTGGCCGGGTCAAGACAAGCCCAAGAGTCTATCCAACTTCTCCAACCATGAGAGTGGATGTTAACAGAATCCAGCGCTATGCTAGCCCTCTTCTATGTGCCAAAGGTATGCCATGTCTAAGCGAGGCAAGACAAATTTATTTGTATAGCACATTTCATACACAATGGCAATTCAAAGTGCTTTACATAGGAATACATTAAAATGGTGATAACATATGTATAAGAAATAAGAATACCATGTCTAAGAATTAAAATAAAAACAAAGACAATCAAAGCAGTTGTAAAGAGAAATAAAAATAAATTTTTTTTTTTTTGAGAAATAGATCTGAGGTGGAAGAGATGGAGCTGGTTCGCAATGTCTCCTGGACGTTACAAGTTGGTCCAAGATGGGCTCCTGAAGGGGTCGTGACCTTTGCCCTGCAGCGCCTCCCCTTTCTTGAGTCAGCTTCTTTACACTGTCTGCTACACAAGCAGAATGAAGCGAAGCGCACTGCTCTCCTTTTCCAATCTCTTCCAGTCAGACAGCCCTAACCAAAAATAACAATCTACAGATGCATAAAAAATAGAAATATACAGTTGTAAAGATAAATGATATATAGATAAAATAGCAATAACCAAAGGTAAACTAAAACAGTTATAAAAAGAATAAAAAGATGATGCATAGATAAGATAAGGTGCAATCAGTCAGACGTTCAGTGCTCAGAGCTCATTCAGTAAATGCTCAGCTAAACAGATGTGTTTTGAGTCTGGATTTGAATGTGGGTACTGTTGGAGCACATCTGATCTGTTCAGGAAGCCGGTTCAGCTGCGGCTGGCATAATAGCTAAAGGCAGACTCTCCTTGCTTTGAGTGAACTCTTGGTATTTCTAACTGACTTGATCCTGCTGATCTGAGTGATCTGTTGGGTTTGTATTTAATCAGCATATCTGCGATGTATTGAGGTCCTAGCTCATTAAGAGATTTATAAACAAGTAATAGTCCTTTAAAGTCGATCCTAAATGTAACTGGAAGCCAGTGTAAAGACCTGAGGACTGGTGTGATATGGTCATATTTTCTGGTTCTACTCAGAATCCTGGCAGCAGCGTTCTGTATGAGCTGCAGCTGTCTAATGGTCTTTTTGGGAAGGCCGGTGAGAAGGCCATTACAATAGTCCACCCTACTGGTGATGAAAGCATGAACGAGTTTCTCTAAGTCTTGCCTGGAGACAAAACATCTAATCCTTGCAATATTTTTCAGATGATAGTATGCTGATTTAGTTATTGCTTTGACATGACTACTGAAGCTCAGGTCGGACTCCAAAATCACTCCAAGATTCCTGACTTGATTTTTTGTTATCAGGCCTTTAGCCTCAAGATACGCGTTCACCTTGAGAATTTCATCTTTGTTTCCAAATGTAGTGATTTCGGTTTTGTCTTTGTTTAACTGAAGATAGTTTTGGCACATCCAGTCGTTAACTTCATCAATGCATTTGCACAGCGAGTCAATGGGGCTATAGTCATTAGGTGACAGTGCTAAGTAGAGCTGGGTGTCATCAGCATAGCTGTGGTAAGCAATATTGTTCTTTTTCATTATTTGGCTCAGTGGCAGCATATACAGGTTAAACAGGAGTGGTGCAAGAATGGACCCTTGTGGGACTCCACATGTCATGGATGTCCACTCAGACTTATGGTCTCCTTTACTCACATAATAACCTCTCCCTTCTAAGTATGATCTGAACCATCTGAGGACCATCCCAGAAAGCCCAACCCAGTTTTCCAGCCTGTCTAGAAGTATGTTGTGGTCAACAGTGTCGAATGCAGCACTGAGGTCCAGTAGAACCAGAATTGGTGTTTTGCCTGTATCAGTGTTTAAGCGAATATCATTTATAATCTTTATGAGCGCTGTCTCTGTGCTGTGATGCGGTCGGAAACCAGATTGAAAATTGTCAAAGTATCCGTTTGAGTTTAAGAATTTGTTCAGCTGACTGAAAACAACTTTTTCAATAAACTTGCCTATGAAGGGGAGATTTGAGATTGGTCTGTAGTTGCTCAATATGGAGTTATCCAGATTTCTCTTTTTCAGAAGAGGCTTAACTATTGCAGTTTTAAGGGAGTTTGGAAAAGTCCCATAGAGAAGTGAAGAGTTCACCACTGCTAGGAGATCTGCTTCCAAACAGTTAAACACACTTTTGAAAATAAGAAGTGGGTAGTGTGTCTAGGGCACAGGTTGATGTTTTAAGGGTCTGTACCGTTCCTTCTAAAATGTTACTGTCAATTGCTTTGAAAGTAAACATGGTAACATTCTGAGGTTGTGGTCTGATCTGTCTGACCCCAGACAGATCAGACCACAACCTCAGAATGTTGGTTAGGAATGTGACTCGAGGGTTTGTTAGTCTTGCTATAGTAGCAAAAAGAGTGCGCGTGTTGTTTATGTTTCTGTTTATAATATTTGAGAAGAAGGTCTGTCTAGCTTTGCCTAGTTCAACATTAAAAACATGAAGGGTGTCTTTATAGATGTTATAATGGACCACAAGTTTTGTCTTCCGCCACATGCAATCCGATTTTCTGCATTTTCATTTTATTATTTGCATTGCTGTTGAGTTTCTCCAATGTGCTTTTTGTTTGCCACTATTTTTCCTGACTTTTAGAGGAGCAATATAATCAATTACACTCTTTACTTTTGAGTTAAAGGAGTCAAGGAGAAAATCAACAGAGTCTGCAGATATGCTTGGTGTTAGAGATAAAGCCTTCATAAACAGCACATTAGTGTTCTCATTTAAGCATCTCTTTTTGACAGAGACAGCTCTAGCTTCAATGGCAGGAGAGATTGATATATCAAAGAAAATACAGAAATTATCAGACAGTGCCACATCCTTAATAACAATCGATGAAATGTTTAGACCCTTACTGATAAGTAAATCAAGAAGCTGTCCTGCCACAATTAAGGGGAATAGTGAATCAGCTGAACAAGAATCCTGATCAAGTGGTGGCCTACCAAGAGGAGATAGTCAGGTTACAGCAAAGCTGGCTAAATCACAAAACTCACTCCTGAACAGTTGGATCATTCCAGAGAGAGCTAGTACAATCCACAACATCTGGTGGAGTGTAATGGAAAGAAAAGGGTCGTCTTTAACGAGTACTTGCTCCCAGGTCCTTCTCTTCTGTCAGTTATTCCGTGATTTTGAGAAAATGATATCATCATTAGTAATGACATTTGTGGGATACCTTCTTTAGGTATGCCTTTTGGCTGAAGACAAGCTGCAAATGAGATTTATTCTGAGAAATCTTCAGAGAGACATGTATGAATAGCAAGTACTTCTATTCAGAACAGCATGTAGTCCTTGCTGTGCAAAATTAGCTTTACAGAAGCACACCCTGGAAGACACATAGCATCCAGTGACTGATGATCCAAAGGTCATCAAGATCAGCAGGAGTCAACTCTTGGGTTACATACGAAAGGACTGACCACCTACTTACCAGTATGACCCCATTGGCTATAATATGCCATTCACAACATGGGCCAAGGTGATCAAGAATGGAAAGAGGACTGCCTGAGAACCTGTTGAACTTGT
Source organism: Pseudorasbora parva (assembly GCF_024679245.1). Taxonomy (NCBI): domain Eukaryota; kingdom Metazoa; phylum Chordata; class Actinopteri; order Cypriniformes; family Gobionidae; genus Pseudorasbora; species Pseudorasbora parva. The sequence continues at coordinate 70,285,639 of NC_090172.1, read as the reverse complement.
GGAAAGCTTGAGAGAGTGAGCTGAATAGTGTACAGCACGTTGTTTTGCTGAGGTTTTACTGCTGTAAAGAACTGAATCACCACACTAGCATGAGGCAGATCCACATTTTCTACGATGCTTCAGAGCGAGCCTGTGGTTCTGTGGCCTACGTACTAACGGAAAATCCTAAAGGTTGATTGGAGGTAGAGTGAACATAGCCTTTGTTGCAGCTATATCTCAGATAGCCCCCCCCCCCAAAAAAACAACAACAAACAAAACAGAAACAAAACAACAGCAAACCGTTCTACAGTTTAGATTACAGATTATGTGCAGAACTCACAGGTGTAGAACTTGTAAAAGTTCTGACCGAGGTGGCTTTACCCATACACAATGTTACTCTGACTCCACAACTGTACTTATCTGGCTGCTATCACACTCCTGTTGTTTCTCCTGATGAAGAAAAATAAAACTTGGGAGAAACCAGGCTCAGTCGGGGTGCCAGTTCTCCTCTGGCCTATTAACACACAGTGTATGATTATTATTCTGGCAAATTTACAGGTCAGAAATCATATTAGATCTGAATATTCAAAGGATTCGGAGGTCACAGGGTGTTTGGTGTTGGTTCATGTTCCTGTTTCATGTTCATGTTTTTGAGTTCATGCTTTCTTTTGTCATGCATGCTACGGTTTATTTTGCTATGGTTTGTCATGTGCTCCCTGGTGCTCCCCAGTTCTGTTGTGCCATGTCATTGGTTTATTGGTTAATTATTGATCACAGGTGTCCCTTGTCTAGTCCTCAGTCTTGCATTTAAGTCCTCATGTTTGCCAGTCTTTGTATGTTATTGAATGTGTAACACACTGTTAGTGAGTCTTTGTCTACGCCAAGTTTAGGCACGTCTGTCTATGTTATGTCAAGTCAAATCAAGTAGTGTTTAGTCAAGCCAAGTCTTTTGTTTATTGTTTTGCCAAGCCTTTGTTTTGTGTTTCTAATTTTGGATTAAAGACTGCACTTAGCTTCTAAACCTCGCCTTCTGTGGATCAATCATTACACAGATGAAGAAGTTTCAAGTTTGGTTTATTTATATAGCACATTTAAAAACAGCAAACATGGCTGACCAAAGTTCTGAGCATTACACAAGTTAAAGAAATAAGGACATAGCCAAACATTTATGACATAAAATCACAGCGAATTAAAAGCTACAGAAAAAAGTAGGTTTTAAGAGATGATTTAAAAGTGGTTACAGACTGAGCCGATCTGATATAATCCGGAAGGCTGTTCCATAGACCAGGGCCGGCAATAGCAAATGCTCTGTCTCCTCTGTGTTTTGTACTGATTTCAGAATTGGAGATACGTGATCAAATTTACGCTTTCTGTTGAGGAACTTTGCTGCGGCATTCTGTACTAGTTGAAGTCAAGCAATGGAGTTTTTGGACATACCATAATAAGAGAATTGCAATAGTCCAAAAGAGTTGTAATGAGCACATGGACAGCAATCTCTAAGGTTTCCTCAGCAAGAGAAGATCTAATCTTAGAGAGAAGACGTAGCTGGAAAAAAGCTGATCACTGCATTTATTTGTTTTTCAAATTTGAGTTTCTGATCCCAGAAAACACCTAGATTCTTAATGCAGGGTCGTAAAGAAGTTCACAAAGTCATCACTACTGGGCTGACAAACGTCAGAAGCTGAAGCTTTATTTTTTGATAATTTAGCCACTGTATCGAATAAATACTTAGGGTTGTGTTTGTTTTCTTCTAAAAGAGTTGAGAAATAAGCAGATCTAGCAGTTTTTATGGCCTTTCTGTATGCCATCATGCTCTCTTTCCACAAATTGCGAAAAACCTCTAGTTTTGTTTTCTTCCAGCTGCGCTCCATTTTTCTGGCTGCTGTTTTAAGGGCCCGAGTGTGCTCGTTGTACCACGGCGTTGGACTATTTGCTTTAATCTTCTTTCAGCGCCGGGGAGCAAATCAGTGCCTGTGTGAGAGTAGTGATAGCTACACCATACTGGTGATATTCTCATATCTCATTGAGTTCATAACATTGATTAGTTTGATGTACATTAGCTGTTGATGTACCTTAATAAACCCGTCTCTTGTGTGATACCCTGAAATTTTGAATATTCTGCTGTAATATGATGTCTGAGCTGTACGGTGTCCAGAATAATAATCCTCCACTGTGTGTTAATAGGCCAGAGGAGATCTGAGTCTGGTTTCTCTAAGGTTTATTTTTCTCCATCATGCCCTGATGGAGTTTTGGTTCCTTTGGTCGCCTTTGACTTGGCTTGCTCAGTTGGGGACACTAACATTATGATAAGTTATTCAACTTTTACCGTAGTATCTTTACTATGGTATGGTTAAAAAATACTATAGTATTTACTAGAGTAATTTTACTGTAATTTCACTTTAATATACTATAATACAGGCCTAACTATAGTTTTTTTTATTTATGTGGGAGACCCTACAGCCAAACCCAGACAAGCAATTACAGTAAAGGTTCAAGATGTTTCAGAAACTAGAACACACTCGGCACAATAGCAGGTGTGTGTGTGTGTGTGTGTGTGTGTGTGTGTGTGTGTGTGTGTGTGTGTGTTTGTGTGTGTGCACGCATGAATGAAATCCAAACCTGTTCTTACCAGAAGTCTTTATGAGGAGATTCATCAGTAAAACGAGGGTGATAATCGACATCATTCCTGAGGGAACACACACACACACACACACACACACATGCAGTGATTTCTCCAGAAACACGAGTAATGTGATATTCAGACTGTATTCAATGAGAAAACAGAAACTCACCGGAGACGAAGACTCGACTGTGGTTCAATCTCAGTAATCTGGGTTAGTGTAGATGAATATGAGCCGCTCGACACAATAACAGACTCAAATATAAATGATAATAGACTCAAATATAAACGATACAATAGAAGGAGATCTGAAGCTACCAAACGTGGTCTCGATTTTCCTCCTTTACTTTCACTTTCTAAAAATAGCCTTGATTTTACCTCCCTCGTGAGTTCCCTCAGTTGTTTTTTATTTTAGTATACATACATCCTCGTGCCAGCTTTGATGTGACTGTTAAAAACACCCTGGATAGACTGGATAATCTATCTCCAGATGCACCAACATTTGTTTTAGGTGATTTTAACCAGTGTATTATGGACAAACATCTAAAAGGCTACCATCAATATGTTACATGCGCTACACGCGCTGATAAAGTCTTGGACAGATGTTACGGCCCGATTCCGGGAGTTTACAGATCTCTGTCTTTACCTCCTCTTGGTCCAGCCCATCACAATATGATTTTACTGTATTCTGTGTATACTCGTATTGTAAAACAGGCGAAGAGAGAAGTACGATATGTTAAAGAATGGAAACCTTCTGATATTGAAGTTTTGAAGGGTTGTTTTGAGTGCACCGATTGGAATTTGTTTTTGAACACATGTTCCGATCTGAACGAACAGGTGCTTACCATTTCTAGATATATTACTTTTTCTGTTGATACTATTATTCCTACAAAACAGATCACCTTGTATCCAAATAACAAACCATGGGTCACAAAGGAGTTAAAGAGCATACTGAATATGAAGAAGAGGATATTCGGAGGATGAAAGGCTGCATTTGTTATGTCTGGTTCGGGTGTTGAAGATATATGTGGACCGTCCGGGTGGTTGGGGGAGTCTAACCAGTTACTGGTATGTTTTGGAACCGGCCGCCGTGTATACCGTTCCCCTAATGTGTCACCATCAAGAGAACGTCTCAGGTTACTCGCATAACCTATGTTCTGTGAATAAGGAATGAGACGCTGGGTATGCTGTGAAGCTCCTCAAACTGCTGACAAGCTTTCTTTTTCAGCAGAGAAATCTGGAGATAAGATGGCGCGCGCTATAGGCTCAAGGCAGGGGGGCGGCGCTGCGCCATCAGCCAATGAACTGCTGTGATTCTATAAGAGCTTCAGCCAATCGGCACACCCAGAACATAGGTTACGTGAGTAACCTGAGACAGTATTTTCCGATTTATAAAGTCATAAAAATAGATAGCCCAAATCCCCTCACTAAAAACACTGAACTCTAATAGGCCAACAAAATCAAACAAGAGTTTTGAACCGGGATTTATCCAGTATTTAAAATTGTATGGACTTTTATGATAAATTGGTGCATATTTAATAAAATAATGTACATTTTGCATATACAATAGATTTTTTGTTGCAATTCTTAATGTTATCACTCACCTGGGATCTGTTGGTTATTTTTTACCCTGTTCCCCACCTTGTCTTGTTAATGAATCATGTAATCAGATCTTCAGTGTTTTCTTTCAGTCATTATGGCAGATTCCTTTATCAGAACCTCTGGAGAACACTAGATGGAGCCACAGCATTATCATCCCTCAGGTCGGTGTTTATGACACTAGATGGAGCCACAGCATTATCATCCCTCAGGTCGGTGTTTGTGACACTAGATGGAGCCACAGCATTATCATCCCTCAGGTCAGTGTTTATGACACTAGATGGAGCCACAGCATTATCATCCCTCAGGTCGGTGTTTATGACACTAGATGGAGCCACAGCATTATCATCCCTCAGGTCGGTGTTTATGACACTAGATGGAGCCACAGCATTATCATCCCTCAGGTCGGTGTTTATGACACTAGATGGAGCCACAGCATTATCATCTCTCAGGTCGGTGTTTATGACACTAGATGGAGCCACAGCATTATCATCCCTCAGGTCGGTGTTTATGACACTAGATGGAGCCACAGCATTATCATCCCTCAGGTCGGTGTTTATGACACTAGATGGAGCCACAGCATTATCATCTCTCAGGTCAGTGTTTATGACACTAGATGGAGCCACAGCATTATCATCCCTCAGGTCGGTGTTTATGACACTAGATGGAGCCACAGCATTATCATCCCTCAGGTCAGTGTTTATGACACTAGATGGAGCCACAGCATTATCATCCCTCAGGTCGGTGTTTATGACACTAGATGGAGCCACAGCATTATCATCCCTCAGGTCGGTGTTTATGACACTAGATGGAGCCACAGCATTATCATCCATCAGGTCGGTGTTTATGACACTAGATGGAGCCACAGCATTATCATCCCTCAGGTCGGTGTTTGTGACACTAGATGGAGCCACAGCATTATCATCCCTCAGGTCAGTGTTCATGACACTAGATGGAGCCACAGCATTACCATCCCTCAGGTCGGTGTTTATGACACTAGATGGAGCCACAGCATTATCATCCCTCAGGTCGGTGTTTATGACACTAGATGGAGCCACAGCATTATCATCCCTCAGGTCGGTGTTTATGACACTAGATGGAGCCACAGCATTATCATCCCTCAGGTCAGTGTTTATGACACTAGATGGAGCCACAGCATTATCATCTCTCAGGTCGGTGTTTATGACACTAGATGGAGCCACAGCATTATCATCTCTCAGGTCAGTGTTTATGACACTAGATGGAGCCACAGCATTATCATCCCTCAGGTCGGTGTTTATGACACTAGATGGAGCCACAGCATTATCATCCCTCAGGTCGGTGTTTGTGACACTAGATGGAGCCACAGCATTATCATCCCTCAGGTCGGTGTTTGTGACACTAGATGGAGCCACAGCATTATCATCCCTCAGGTCGGTGTTTATGACACTAGATGGAGCCACAGCATTATCATCCATCAGGTCGGTGTTTATGACACTAGATGGAGCCACAGCATTATCATCCCTCAGGTCGGTGTTTGTGACACTAGATGGAGCCACAGCATTATCATCCCTCAGGTCAGTGTTCATGACACTAGATGGAGCCACAGCATTACCATCCCTCAGGTCGGTGTTTATGACACTAGATGGAGCCACAGCATTATCATCCCTCAGGTCGGTGTTTATGACACTAGATGGAGCCACAGCATTATCATCCCTCAGGTCGGTGTTTATGACACTAGATGGAGCCACAGCATTATCATCCCTCAGGTCGGTGTTTGTGACACTAGATGGAGCCACAGCATTATCATCCCTCAGGTCGGTGTTTATGACACTAGATGGAGCCACAGCATTATCATCTCTCAGGTCGGTGTTTATGACACTAGATGGAGCCACAGCATTATCATCCCTCAGGTCGGTGTTTATGACACTAGATGGAGCCACAGCATTATCATCCCTCAGGTCGGTGTTTATGACACTAGATGGAGCCACAGCATTACCATCCCTCAGGTCGGTGTTTATGACACTAGATGGAGCCACAGCATTATCATCCCTCAGGACAATGTTTATGACACTAGATGGAGCCACAGCATTATCATCCCTCAGGTCGGTGTTTATGACACTAGATGGAGCCACAGCATTATCATCCCTCAGGTCGGTGTTTATGACACTAGATGGAGCCACAGCATTATCATCCCTCAGGTCGGTGTTTATGACACTAGATGGAGCCACAGCATTATCATCCCTCAGGTCGGTGTTTATGACACTAGATGGAGCCACAGCATTATCATCCCTCAGGTCGGTGTTTATGACACTAGATGGAGCCACAGCATTATCATCCCTCAGGACAATGTTTATGACACTAGATGGAGCCACAGCATTATCATCCCTCAGGTCGGTGTTTGTGACACTAGATGGAGCCACAGCATTATCATCCCTCAGGTCGGTGTTTATGACACTAGATGGAGCCACAGCATTATCATCCCTCAGGTCGGTGTTTGTGACACTAGATGGAGCCACAGCATTATCATCCCTCAGGTCGGTGTTTATGACACTAGATGGAGCCACAGCATTATCATCCCTCAGGTCAGTGTTTATGACACTAGATGGAGCCACAGCATTATCATCCCTCAGGTCAGTGTTTATGACACTAGATGGAGCCACAGCATTATCATCCCTCAGGTCGGTGTTTATGACACTAGATGGAGCCACAGCATTATCATCCCTCAGGTCGGTGTTTGTGACACTAGATGGAGCCACAGCATTATCATCCCTCAGGTCGGTGTTTATGACACTAGATGGAGCCACAGCATTATCATCCCTCAGGTCGGTGTTTATGACACTAGATGGAGCCACAGCATTATCATCCCTCAGGTCGGTGTTTATGACACTAGATGGAGCCACAGCATTATCATCCCTCAGGTCGGTGTTTATGACACTAGATGGAGCCACAGCATTATCATCCCTCAGGTCGGTGTTTATGACACTAGATGGAGCCACAGCATTATCATCTCTCAGGTCGGTGTTTATGACACTAGATGGAGCCACAGCATTATCATCCCTCAGGTCGGTGTTTATGACACTAGATGGAGCCACAGCATTATCATCCCTCAGGTCGGTGTTTATGACACTAGATGGAGCCACAGCATTATCATCCCTCAGGTCGGTGTTTATGACACTAGATGGAGCCACAGCATTATCATCCCTCAGGTCGGTGTTTATGACACTAGATGGAGCCACAGCATTATCATCCCTCAGGTCGGTGTTTATGACACTAGATGGAGCCACAGCATTACCATCCCTCAGGTCGGTGTTTATGACACTAGATGGAGCCACAGCATTATCATCCCTCAGGTCGGTGTTTATGACACTAGATGGAGCCACAGCATTACCATCCCTCAGGTCGGTGTTTATGACACTAGATGGAGCCACAGCATTATCATCCCTCAGGTCGGTGTTTATGACACTAGATGGAGCCACAGCATTACCATCCCTCAGGGCGGTGTTTGTGTTCAGAACGACACACCATGGCTCATATCCAGTATTTAGTCTTTACTCTGCTCATTAATCTGCTTTGTGTGGAACAGAGAGATTTTAACACAACCTTCATGTTCAGTGTGATGAATGAGTCGGATGTGAATCCGCTGTCATCATTATTTAATCAGACCTAAGATTGGGTTAAAATGGTAAAATATATTTTATTTCCAAGATGCACCACCAGATCAATTAAACGAGTTCACGAGGCAGTCATGTGTGTGTTTATAACACTGATATCCTTCATTTAAAGCACTCAGCAGACTCTTAATGTTCTTAATGTATAACTCATAACTGACTGTTCTCAGACCTGTTGTACTCTCTCCATCAGTCCCACAGCAGAAGGTGTAGCTGTAGATACTCTGATATCCTGAGCATTTAGCACTCTTCTGACAGGAATGGCACTTCTGCTTGGATTTCAGCCATTTATTGAGCTCTTTTCATCATAATGCTCTGTGAATGAGTGAGACGTGTCTCAGCTGTAGATTCACTTGATCATCTGTCTTGATTTATGGAATCAACTTCAGACTTTGCATTTCAGATTATCTTTTATTAAAATACAAAAAAACATCATAACAGACACGTGTCCAACGATTCACAGTACAATATCTGCATGGATCACTGCACCATAATAACTATAATTCACATCAATACTTGTAAGAGTAATGTTTATAAGAGATACTTTTAATTACTGTTGTAAGTCACAAAAGATAAAAAAAAAGATTATAATTAGTATTTAGCATGCAATAAATGGTAAAACTTTTCTTTGCCTTACATGAACCTGTTGATAGAAAAACTGCTTTATCTTCAGATGTTTAAAGCTTTTGAGTCAAATCGCACGATTGTCCTCTGGTGTGACCGTTTCAAGCGTTGTTCAGTAGAGTCTATTTTAGTAAATGACATCCATACATGTGACCCTGGACCACACAACCAGTCATAAGGGTCCTTTTTCAAAAACAGGACCCCATTCCAGGTCATGAAGCCCATGGTAAGATTTTCCTAGAATTGTTCAAATATTTAACTTTTCTTTTGGATCCATTATAAAAGTATAGAGTACTGCTGTCCTTCGGTGCGCCACCTCTATAATCTTAATTCCTTCTGTCACACCACAGGACACATTTCAGTAAAAATGCTCAAAAAACTGTGAAAGAATAGACAAAGGTACCCCTTATATTTTCTCAAACATCAGACTTCACACTACATTACAATATGCAAACATGGCATTTTACCTCATATTTGTCAACTTATCACATTCAGATATGTACACAGCATAACTATAACTCTAATACCATCTCATTAGCTGCCATATATATTTACATTAATAATCTATTTATTTTACCATCTCCTTTTCCGTCTGGGTTTTTTTTAACTCTGTTGTACTGAAGGCAGACATTTTCTCAAAGTTACACATTATTGTATATCGTGATAATTATACACTCGATAGTAACTGAAGCACTTTCTTTTACTTTCAGCTTTTCAAATCCTTAGGCCTATCTCACAAATCAATCACTGAGAATAAGCTGAGAACAGAGAAGGAAAACAGTAGGGCTGGGTTGACCATATTGATTTCTAGATTTGTATTGATTCTTATTCTGTTTATCTGGAATGAGGTTTGAGTGGTTTTTACATTCAATAACTTAACTTAACAAAACTCTGATCCGATCTTTCATGTATTCATACTCTTGTGTAATCGACGCCCCATCCTAAATAAACCTGTCTCTTGCGTGATACCCTGAAATGTGGAATATTCTGCTCTAATCTGACCTCTGACCTGTGCGGTGTCCAGAATAATAATCCTCCACGGTGTGTTAATAGGCCAGAGGAGAACTGAGTCTGGTTTCTCTAAGGTTTATTTTTCTCCATCATGCCCTGATGGAGTTTCGGTTCCTCTGGTCGCCTTTGGCTTGGCTTGCTCAGTTGGGGACACTAACATTATGATCAAAGTTATTCAACTAAATATACAAATATAATTTATTACTAAATTAACTATATCACTGATCTGCCAACATTGTCTCTCTATGATAAATTAAAATAAGCTGATAACATCACTGTTTACTCCAGAACGACTGTACAGCCAAATCTAATTCTGCTGCAGTATTGTCCTGTTTAACACTGAAGCTGCTCTACACAATCGGCACTGGAGAAGAGCGATATAACTAAAGATGATTGATTGATTGATTAACTGCACTGGTTTTAAGGCTGTCTCATGAACGCTGGGTTCTGATGGGCGTGTCACTGGAGACTTGGAAGTAAACGCCCACAGCTAGGATTGGATAAGATTTGCATATTTAATGAGCTTCAGCTCCCCGGACAGTTCATGTGAGGGAGGAATTATTTTGAAAGCGCGTGAAAGCGCTCAAAGGTCTTTATCAAACAAACACAATAATTATCTCTCATCCACCCATGATTGATTGGAATGTTCTTTTTTTATTACTTGGCCCATATTTAATATATATAAGGTATATGCATGAACCACACACCCACGCACGCACACCCTTCAAAAAGTCAAGAGAGTAAACAGCTCAGATCATAGCGCTTGTTTACAAACGATTCTGCAGTAAAATGAAGTGAACAAACATAAATGTCTTGCACACGTGAGCTGGAACCAGCGTGTTTATTGCTCGTTTAGCCCCACGAGTCGGTGGGCGGGGCTACATAAGCAGGCGGGCGGGGCTACAGAAACAGGTGGGCGGGCTACATAAGCAGGCATACACATTCATCTGTAGAGGTGGTGGGCGGAGATACAGGAACAGGTGGGTGGGGCTACATAAGCAGGCGGGGCTACAGAAGCAGGTGGGTGGGGCTACCGAAGCAGGCGGTGGGCAGAGCTACATAAGCAGGTGGGCGGGGCTACAGATGTAGGTGTACACATTTATCTGTAGAGGCGGTGGGTGGGGCTACCGAAGCAGGCGGTGGGCAGGGCTACAGATGTAGGTGTACACATTTATCTGAAGAGGCGGTGGGTGGGGCTACCGAAGCAGGCGGTGGGCAGGGCTACAGATGTAGGTGTACACATTTATCTGAAGAGGCGGTGGGTGGGGCTACAGATGTAGGTGTACACATTTATCTGAAGAGGCGGTGGGCAGGGCTACAGATGTAGGTGTACACATTTATCTGTAGAGGCGGTGGGTGGGGCTACCGAAGCAGGCGGTGGGCAGGGCTACAGATGAAGGTGTACACATTTATCTGAAGAGGCGGTGGGTGGGGCTACCGAAGCAGGCGGTGAGCAGGGCTACAGATGTAGGTGTACACATTTATCTGAAGAGGCGGTGGGTGGGGCTACCGAAGCAGGCGGTGAGCAGGGCTACAGATGTAGGTGTACACATTTATCTGTAGAGGCGGTGGGTGGGGCTACCGAAGCAGGCGGTGGGCAGGGCTACAGATGTAGGTGTACACATTTATCTGAAGAGGCGGTGGGTGGGGCTACCGAAGCAGGCGGTGGGCAGGGCTACAGATGTAGGTGTACACATTTATCTGTAGAGGCGGTGGGTGGGGCTACCGAAGCAGGCGGTGGGCAGGGCTACAGATGTAGGTGTACACATTTATCTGAAGAGGCGGTGGGCAGAGCTACATAAGCAGGTGGGCAGGGCTACAGATGTAGGTGTACACATTTATCTGTAGAGGCGGTGGGTGGGGCTACCGAAGCAGGCGGTGAGCAGGGCTACAGATATAGGTGTACACATTTATCTGAAGAGGCGGTGGGTGGGGCTACAGATATAGGTGTACACATTTATCTGAAGAGGCAGTGGGTGGGGCTACAGATATAGATGTACACATTTATCTGAAGAGGCGGTGGGTGGGGCTACAGATATAGGTGTACACATTTATCTGAAGAGGCGGTGGGTGGGGCTACAGATATAGGTGTACACATTTATCTGAAGAGGCAGTGGGTGGGGCTACAGATATAGATGTACACATTTATCTGAAGAGGCGGTGGGTGGGGCTACAGATATAGGTGTACACATTTATCTGAAGAGGCAGTGGGTGGGGCTACAGATATAGGTGTACACATTTATCTGAAGAGGCGGTGGGCGGGGCTACAGATATAGGTGTACACATTTATCTGAAGAGGCGGTGGGTGGGGCTACAGATGTAGGTGTACACATTTATCTGAAGAGGCGGTGGGTGGGGCTACAGATGTAGGTGTACACATTTATCTGAAGAGGCGGTGGGTGGGGCTACAGATGTAGGTGTACACATTTATCTGAAGAGGCGGAATTTCCCCTAAGAGCCTTGTTTCTGAGCCTGGTGTCTATAAAAGCTTTTCTTTGACTTCTTTGACAGCTCTGAAACTAACAGGATGTTCTTATATCATGATGACCTTTAATATATCTGATTTCTCTTTTCATCACCCCTTTAAAGTTAATGTGCATGTACAGGCAGGCGTCACAAATCAATATAGTGAATGTCCAAATTAATCTATAACTAAATTGAGCAGGTTTGTGAATCTAAACTGAATTAGTTTGTGTCAATGCCCAGCCCTAATATGCTGTGTTATTTTTACACATTTTAAACATTTATGGTGGGTTGCACCAACAAGGATTAAATTAAACTCAGTTTAGAGCTAATCTAGGATTTGTTAATCTAGGCTTTATTTTAAATCGAGTTGTGTTGCACCACTTAATTTTAAACCCAGATTAACAAATCTGGGATTAGAATTTAAACTCAGATTAAAACTTTTAAAAAAATTTCGCCGCCATGATGGATCGGCATATAAAGCGCTACGTAGAGAGACCGTTGCTAATCAAGCAAACAATGAAAACACCGCGGCAGCACGTGCAGATTTCATACGCCTGGAAATATATTTATAGAAGGCTATCATATTGTGGCAGCATAACTTATGACAAACAACTGTCATGATTGGCTGTCATGAGTGACTATAACAGTTACTCCGCTCTCGACAGCGCCACCCGTCCCGTTTGATCGAGCGGAGCGGGCATGAGAAGCGCGTCACGGTCGCGATCACTGGCGCTCACCTCATCATCACAGCTGCCCACCGTTAAATGCTGAATATAATCCTGTCTTTTCTTTCTCAGACACAGAGGTGCACCGAGATGAGCAATGGATCTGAGTGACGGATACTCGATAGCAGGCGTAAACTCATGGGCCGCCACGACACACTCTGACGGCTCAAATTCGCTTTAATTTTCATTTGTATTAGTAGCCTATAACGTTAGGCTAATAAACCCCTCTCTAAGAGCTGACGACACACCCACTGTTTCTATCTCTGTTCAGTCATCTGCAGAGTTTAACTGTAGGTGCACTTTATTTTATTTAAACCTCCTTACATGTAAATTTAAAATTAATCCATAATTGAGATTTAAATCTGAGTTTAAAATTATGGAGCAACAGGATTAAAGTTAATCTATTTTAAATATAAATTAAATCCAGGATCAAAATGATGGTTTAAATGTAAACCTGCTTATTTTTAATCAAGGTTTAAAGTTTGGTGCAACAGAATTATAAAATAAACCTTGATTTAATCTAGATTTAAGATTAATCCTTGTTGGTGCAACCCACCCTTAGTGTTATCATCACTATTACATTATATACTTAAGAGCAGGATTATATCAGCAGCTGCCTTTATCTGTTGGGTTATGACTAAATCTGATCATATTTGTTGTTATTATGGCTGATAATGTTGGTTTACAGCAGTTTTCTGTTCTGCATTTCAGTCAGTATCAGAGCCAGACGAGAGCCTGAATCAGTCACATCAAGTGTGTCTCGGGCTCTGATGTTATGTGATGTTGGGTTAGATGGTCATAACTTAAGGTTGAGCTGATGCTTCAGTATTCATGATCTCTGGGAACCAAACCATGATCTTGATATTGCCAGTGCCATAGTATACTTGTACAGTTTATACACTTTCTAGTTTGTGCATCTGAGAAGAGAGATTTACTTTGTGTTCTTATTCTTCATTCTGTCTAATCTCTGGATCGGTCGGTGAGGTTTCTGAGCTGTTACCCAGTAAAGGTTGACTGGACTCTGCAGGAGACTCTACAGGTTCTGGACAATCTGTAATCAGACTCTGATCACCTGCTCCTGGATTGGTCGTTGAGGTTTTTGAGCTTTTGCCCAGTAAAGGTTGACTGGACTCTTCAGGAGATTCTACAGGTTCTGGACAATCTATAATTGTAATTGGACTTGTGTCACCTGCTCCTGGATTAAAGAGCGGAGCTATGACTGACCCAGTGAATCTGGAGCTCATGGTCAGCAGATGTTTCCTCTCTTTGACATTGTAAAATGACAGCTGACCGTCATCATAATCTAACAGAACTCCCAGTCTTTCAGGTCTCGGCGTCAGTGGGAACGTAATCGGTGTTACAGTGTTGGTGTGAAAGCCTTTAGGACCGTCTGAACACAAGAACCAGAAACCATTTGATGGAGTAAAAGAAGATCTGTCTGATGAACTAAAGCTTCCCACTTTCGCCACACCAATCATCCAGTACTCTTTAGGAGGATTAGGAGGAACTACCAGATTAACCTCCCAATAGCGGCGTCCAGATGTGAATGTTTGCGCTCCAGATGCACATAATTCATATGGAAATCCCTCTCCTGTGGGAATATATCCTATTCTGTCCCTCAAGAGTTTACAGTCCTTAGAGATCATCAGATCTGGATGTGAACGCTCACGGTCAATAGTGATCTGAACTGAGAGGTAGAAATACATAAATCATCCAGTATTAATCCTCATGTGTGTGCAATATTTCCACATATGTGCATATATGACTGAAGATGATGAACTGCATTTATAACTGAGAGGATCATACCTGCATGTTTCCTCAGTTCTTCTATATTTGGGTCTCCCACAACTAAAATGACAAACAATGAGGTTTAACAGCTGTAATTGATAACATATAGCTTATTGCTATATAGCTTCAAAATAACATTCAACTTTCATGTATTGTTTATTTCGACTGTGTTCTAGTCATAGAGATTTATAAGAAATTGCATATATTATATATATATAACGCTTTTTATACAAAAATGAAGCATATAAATTAAAGATATTAAGTTATACCAATACAAAACAAACATTTTCACTGCTGTTTTAGGCATTTGGACCTCAGCGTTTCATGGTATGAAAGTGAACAAATGAAAATTCTAGTTTATTTAATGTAATTATTTTCTTAATCTATTCTTTCTATTTTCACACACATCTACAGTATTCCACTCAGAGACTCCAAACCTGTTATGTTAATGTCTTCTTCTTCTACAACATACACATACATGTTTATTTAATGATCAGTGGGTCACTTCAGCAGTTCTTATAAAAGTAAAACTAAGAACAAACAACTTCTTCAAATACCTTTGTTTATCAGTTTCTCCATCTCTTTCGCCATTGTTCCATCGTCACAAACTAAAAGCAGAGAACTTTTCATTGTAAGGTTTAATTATCAGTCTGCTTTCTCAAATACTCCAGACTTTGAGAACAACAATTCGTTTTCCTTTTATACCTCTCAAGCAGACAGACTGAATTTCCTTTCTAAATGCATTTATATTATTTTAATAATATTTTAATATTTATTTTTAATCTCATAATGAGGTGTTGTGGTGTTTCTCTGTCTGCAGTGTGTTTTCTGTGTGCATTTGATACATATGCATCATATTTAATATCTAAAGCAGTGGTCCCCAATCCGTCGATCGCGATCGACTGGTAGGTCTTTGCCACTGCCCTGGGTAACTTCCGAAAAGAAAAGATAAAAAAGTACAAAAAATAGGCCTACATCATGCCCTATTAGTTTTGCAATTATCTTTTTCCGATCTATTCTTCGATAGGTAGATCTTGCCTATCATCAGGGCCGAGGTTAGGGATCTTTGTCTTGAAAAGGTTGGTGACCACTGGTCTAAAGCAGCGTTTCCCTTATAAGATTAATTATTGTCTTTACAGCTTCTCGTTCTGTATGCTCCCTTCAATAAAATATAAAGGGAAAATATAAAGGTTTAAAAGTCAACACAGTTTAGAAAGAAACAATTTCAGAAGCACCATCAGCAACAGATGTGCATAAAATTGAACATTATTTTGCCTCTAAAGTTGAGTAATTTACTGAGTTCATGTTACTTACTTTGAGCTGCTTGTTTCTTCCCTGCAAAACAGATCAACATATTAAAAGGGGAATTATGAAATCCACTGCCGCTTCAATATACCTGTGTATATATCCTAATTAAATTCATAATCAAAGCCTTAATCAATACTTATCTTCCTAAATTAACATAATGACTCTTTCCAGTTATGATTTTGCTTTGTTTCTTGTTTTCTAAAGTGTGTATTTGGACTCTGAGGAGTGACTGAGGGTCTGGCCTTCAGATGTGTGATGTGTCACTAAACACTTGATAGCAACATGGTCGTGTGTGTGGAGTTTGAGGCATCACACACTCCTTACGTGTCAGGAGTGCAGGAACAGTGTTTGCTCACTTAGCCTTACTTAGATGATCCCAACTTAGCCCAGCTTCCAGAGATGAAAAGTGGATTTGTCTTTCATTTAATTTGTGTTTTATTCATTTTATATTTCCTTTAACTACTAAAGAGTACCCCTCACTGAGAGAAAGCACATGTAGTATCAGCAGGTTTTGGAGAAATGTTTTGTTTATAATTAGTTAAGATGATCCCAACCTTGGAGGAAACCAGTATTCTCTGGAGTGTGTGTGTGTGTGTGTGTGTGTGTGTGTGTGTGTGTGTGTGTGTGTGTGTGTACCAGATCTGTGCAGGCCTAATGTTGGAGATGGACATTTCTGCAGACAACGCCAGATTTGAAGACGCTTTTCTGTGGCCTATGAGGTCACTGTGATGTAATTCTGGTTATAGGGCGACGACTAGTCTACCTAGTTTGGCGATATGTGCTCCTATCTGTCTCTGTGTGTAAAGTTGCTTATGTTGCATGTTATCTGAGCCAATCAGAATGACGGGGATAGACCTTGAAAACCGTATAACTGTTGGACAATTGTATGTACGATAGGACGAGGCAATGAGACGGTGAGAGAAGGAGCGCGGCCTATGAACTCTATGTGAGACTTGAAGCTGGCTTCTGCTTTTGAAACTGCAAACTATTCTTAAGTAATTTATTCTTTAATTAATTGCAATCCTGACTCTTGGTCTTAATTTTTCACTACTGGTCCTGGGTCATAAGCTGTTATCCCCTAACAATATCAACACATAAGCATAAATTCCTGCATAAAAGCCTTCTGAAGACTAACCAGACTGTACCTGTTAGTTTGTGTCTGTATTTGTAGAGGATCAGCCCAACCAAACCCAGAAGAGCACACACGAGAATGATGAAGAAAGGAGCCTTCCATGGGTCTGATGAGTCTGAGGAAGAGAAACACCTTCAACATATATCAATCAAACACAGTGTTGGGAGTAACATGTTACAAAAGTAATGCATTACAAAACCGTATTACTTTTTGCTGTAACGCAGTAGTGTAAGGCATTACTAATCAATTTTCAGTAATATTTTACTCTATACATTTTCAATAACACTTCTTACAATGCATAGCACTACGGCGAGCGCCGAAAGATGGACGAGAAAGATGCGTCGAAGATGGACGAGGTGTGCGTGCAGTCAGCAGAGGCTTGCGCTGTGGAGCCAAACTAAAGTATAAACAAGATGGCAGAAAAAGACTGTACATTCGCGAGATGGACGTATGTGTATTACTTAGAGTTTGTCAGAGATAAGGAGAATAACGTAGTCTAATAGTTAAATGCGAAAGAACTATCGACGTCGCGAAATAGCATTAAAAAAATGCAATTAAAATGTAAAGAATTACTTTTAAATAGCAGTAACAAGTAATCTGTAATGTATAACAGTTAAGAAGTAACTTGCACAACGCTGTCAATCAAATACAATGATTAAGTAGAAAGTATTTTTTCAACTTTGTACATTCACAAGCAATTTTTCTATGGAGTGAGATTGTTTCTTTTAATAGAAATCAATGATTAATGACATCAAAGCACGATGACATAAATCTAGCAGGGGAAAATATTTAAAGTGTTGGAAATGATCACAAGGAAATTATGTGAAGTTCAAGCTAACTTGGGAGCTTTGTGATAACTAGAGATATCATGCCATGTTCTCGCCCTTAAACATCAAAGTAAAAATGTGCTCTGACCTGAAGAAATGAAGGCCTTTACGTTAATCCTACTTTCTCTAAACTCTCCAGTCTTGAGAGCCATTGAGCATGAGACCAGTTGAGCGTCCGAGCGAGAGACGTTCGTCCAGCTGTGGACAGAGAACATCTCATCTGCTCCACGACTGCCAGATGTTCCTCCAGGACGGAGAACCTTTCGCTCATCTGACATCCAGGTGATGTTCGGCTCTGGGTACCAGCCGCTGGATCTACAGCTGATGTTCATACGGCCATCATCCAGAGGCTGTGGAAACAGGACAGGAGCGGATCCTACAGCTGGGACAGAAGAGACAGATGCTAGATTTTAACCTAACAGATGTTAACCTAACACTGCAAGTATATATATATATATTTTTTTTTTAATTTCTTTGGGTAAATACATCTCTAACGGTCCAATACTCCATTGGTTACAGAGTTAGAGAAGTGGAAAAGCTTACTCCTGCAACAAAACAAGCAAACTATTCCTTTAAAATTGATGAATTGTAGTTTTTGACTCACCAGTGACTTTGAGAGACATCTTTTGACTGTCATATGCACTTTCTCCACTCACATAACAGTGAAATGAGCCTTCATCCTGAATCCTGAGTTTCTCCAGCCGTAGAGAGACGTCTCCATTCTTTATTCCTCCAGACAGATCTGAGCGCGGAGTCAGTGAGCTTCGGTTCCTGAAGGATTCCTCCTGGAGATCCTGGATGTTCCCATGCTGATAGAAGAGAACAGGGTTGCTGAACTGGTCATGACGGTACCAGCGGATCTCTAGAGCTTCAGCGTTCTCCGGAGGAGAGATCCAGCAGGGCAGAATGACTGTAGACCCGACATGAGCCACTATCTGATCTCCAGGAACCACAACACTGAACGACTCTGAGAGACAGAAAGACACACCCAATGAAATATACTATGCCTTAGTCAAGTGTAATAAGTTCAAAGTAGTTTTCAGGGGTTGGGCTTGGCCCCTTAGTTACAGTGAAAGGAACTCTTAATGCTTCACCAAGACATTTTGGACAATTTCAAGCTTTGTGGAAATGTTGTCCCAGCATGACTGCGCTCCCGTGCACAAAGCGTCGCTCCATAAAGACATGGATGAGGAGTTTGGTGTGGAGGAACTGGACTGGCCTGCACAGAGTCCTGAGCTCAACCCGATAGAACAGCTTTGGGATGAATTAGAGCGGAGACTCAGAGCCAGGCCTTCTCGTCCAACAGTGGCGACCTGGCGACAGAGTCATTGGCGGCCAAGGCTCATTGATGCACTTGGGGAGCGAAGGTCATAAAGTTATGCTTGATCCGTTTTGTGTGTGTAGGTGTTGGTCATATAATTAGAACATCCTCAAAAAGTTGATATATTTCACTAATTCTATTCAAAAAGTGAAACATGTATATTATATTCATTCATTACACACAGACTAATATATTTCAAATGTAGTCCTTTTCATTTTGATAATTATAATTGACAACTAAAATCCCAAATTCAGTATCTCAGAAAATATGAATAATGTGAAAAGATTAAATATTGAAAACACTTATCGCCACACTCTAACCAGATAATTAACTCAGAACACCTGCAAAGGCCTTGAAATGGTCTCTCAGTCTAGTTCTATAGGCTACACAATCAGTCCAAAAGACGACCACTGACACCTTACACAAAGGAGGGCAAGACACAAAAGGTCATTGCAAAAGAGGCTGGCTGTTCACAGAGCTCTGTGTCCAAGCACATTAATAGAGAGGTGAAGGGAAAGAATAGATGTAGTAGAAAAAGTGTACGAGCAATAGGGATAACCACACCGTGGAGAGGATTGTGAAACAAAACCCATTCAAAATGTGGGTGAAATTGAAGAGTGGACTGCAGCTGGAGTCAGTGCTTAAGAACCACTGCGCACAGACGTATGCAAGACATGGGTTTCAGCTTCACACTCCTTCTGTCAAGCCACTCTTGAACAACAGACGGCGTCAGAAGCATCTCGCCTGGGCTAAAGACAAAAAGGACTGCTAAGTGTTCTCTGATGAAAGTAAATTTAGCATTTCCTTTGGAAATCAGGGACCTTTACTAACTTTACTTTAACTTTACTAACTTACCTTCTTCAAACTGGGCATGTTCCACATGGTGATGGAGTTAAGTGTCTAACTAGGATTGTAGTTTTTTCAAGTTTCACAAGTGGCATAATTAGTGAAAAACGTCTCTGGTTATGTATATAACCCTTGTTCCCTGAGAGGGAACGAGCACTGCGTCGAAACAATGAATTTGGGGATGCTCCCTAAGCATCAACGCATCTGAAGTATGAATGAAACTAGTCCAATCCTGATTGGTGCTACTTCATGACGTAGATGTGACGGCATACCAGGAAGCTATAAAGGGGAGCCCAGCACATTTTAGCGTCAATTATCGCGATGAAGCAAAACGCTCTCAGGCAATACATGGTGTGGCGATGAGACGCAGTGCTCATTCCCTCTCAGGCAACAAGGGTTATATACATAACCCGAGACGTTCCCTATATTGAGGGAACCTCGCACTGAGTCGAAACGACGAATTTGGGGAACGAGTACCCACTAGGCCACAGCAAGGATACGCCTGCCCTATTGTGAAACTGGAGACCAGGCACAATTAGGACTGGAGTACCCTGCCGCCGGGTGTCGCAGGGAGGTGTAACTGTAAAATCTTAAATCTGTAAAAAGTGTGCTGAGTAGCCCCACCGGCCCCTTCACAGATGTCCTGCATAGGGACTCCTGAGAGAAGGGCCACCGAGGAGGCCATGCCCCTGGTAGAATGGGCTCTCAAGGCAGAAGGCAGATTGCGCACCTGATATGCCAAAGCTATAGTCTACCCAATCCAATTACTAATAGTAGGGGTTGATGCAGGCAACCCTTTCTTGGGTGAGCCAAAACACACTAAAAGCTGGTCTGATTTCCTCCCCATAGCTAACCTTTCCAGATAAACCCTCAAGGCCCGAACCGGGCACATGAGGAACAGTCTCCCTTCTTCCGCCGTCACGTGGGGCAGGGGATGAAATGCCTGAAGAACCAAGGACCTGACCACACTGGACAGGACCTTAGGCACGTAGCCTGGTCTAGGGTGCAGTATGGCTTTTACTCCTCCAGGGGCAAACTCCAAGCAGGTTGGCATAATGGCCAAGGCTTGAAGATCCCCCACTCTCCTAAGAGGAGTGATAGCTAGGAGGAACACCTCTTTAAGTGTCAGATTCTTGGGTTCCGCTGCATCCAGTGGTTCGAAGGGGGCCTCAGCCAGACCTTCAAGAACCACTGCCAGATCCCATGTAGGTACTCTGGTACGGACTACAGGCCTCATTCTCCGTGCCCCACGGAGGAAACGTACAACCAAATCACCTACCCAAAGGCCCATCACTTAATGGAGCGTGGAAAGCTCCAATAGCTCCAATATTATTGACGGGGTAAGCCCTGCAGAGAAATGATTTTGGAGAAAATCCAACAGTGAAGCAACTGGGCAGTTAATTGGGTCCACCTCACGTTCTCTACACCAAGTGACGAAGACATTCCACTTGAGGCTGTACAATCTCCTTGTGGAAGGGGCCCTAGAGCTAAGTAGGGTCTCTATAACGTCTGCTGGTAATCCCTCCTCGGTACCTGGCCCCCTTAGGGGCCAGACCCAGAGGTTCCATATTTTGGGGCGGGGGTGAAATATTGTGCCCCCTGTCTGCGGTAGGAGGTCCCTCCTCAGAGGCACCTGCCACGGGAGATCCACCAGCAGAGCTATTATGTCCGAGAACCATACTCGAGTTGGCCAACAAGGAGCCACCAGAAGGAGACTGACTACTTGTTGCTGAACTCTCTTCAGGACCCCTGGAAGCAGAGCGATAGGGGGAAATGCGTACAGACGCAGCCTCTGCCATGTCTGTACCATGGCATTCAACCCCAGCGGAGCAGTGGGCAGTGGGACGTCTATCAAGACACGAACAAATCCACTTCCACTTGGCCGAACCTCTTGCATATCGACTCCACCACCTCCGCGTGGTGCCACCATTCCCTGGGCCTCAGCCCCTGCCTCAACAGTATGTCTGCCCCCTGATTCTGTATCCCCGGAATATACATTGCTCTGAGGGATAACAGTTTCTCTTGTGACCAGTGAAGACATTTACATTTACATTTAATCATTTAGCAGACGCTTTTATCCAAAGCGACTTACAAAAAAGGGGAGAGTAATAGAAGCAACGGAACAGACAAGGCCAAAAACCTGTAAGAGCTGTAAGAAATCTCAATTAATTAGCACAATACACAATTTTTTTTTTTTTTTTTTTTTTTTTTTTTTTTTTTTTAAAGACAGACATCTACAACAAAAACTCACGTCCGCACAGTGCCGAACACTGGATTTTGATAGCTAAGATAGCTACAAGAATGAAGAATGAAATGTGCCAGATTGCATAGTGGGCGCGATCTCAACCCCCCCCCCCCACCCCCCCCACCCCGGCGGTTTAGGTACGCCACGACTGGACCAGAACGTGGTATCCGCGAAGTTCCAGGAAGAAACTCCTGAGAGCTCTGTAGACCGCCATCATTTCTAGGCAGTTTATATGCCAGGTCGAATGACGGTCCTCCAATGGACCCCTCACAAAGCGGCCTTCCATGACCGCGCCCCAACCAGTGAGGGAGGCATCTGTTGAAACGTTTTTTTCGGCAACATGATGCTCCCAGCAATGGCCCTTGGGACAGAAACCAAACTTTCTTCCATATACCTAGAGCCCAAAGGCATTTGCGCGTGACTCTGATCATACGGAATGGGTTCCCTCTGGGGGAAAACCCTTTGGTCTTCAGCCACCACTGTAGGGCCCTCATATGTAGCAGGCCGAATGGAATGAACTTGGGCACCGCTGCTAGATGCCCAACACTATCTGAAAGTGTTTTACAGTGATGCTTTGGCCCAGCTTTATCTTTGAGACTATCGCCAGAACGGTATTGATTCGTGCCGGGGACAGTTGCGCCCGCATCGAAACTGAATCCCATATTATTCCCAGAAAACTCATCTACTGGCCTGGCGCCAACACGCTCTTTTTCATGTTGAGTCTCAGCCCCAAGCATTGAATATGTGCTAGAATTACATCCTGATGTTGAACTGCCATTTCGACCAACTGAGCCAATATTAGCCAGTCGTCAATATAATTTAGTACACGGATGCCCTTAAGTCTCAGTGGAGCCAGAGCTACATCTTAGAAGTCCCACCGCAGCTAGGACTTCTTCCCAGCAGCCTTCTTAGCGAGAGGGACATTACTTAGATCGCCCTTCTGCACCGAAGCCTGCTGGTGAGAGCGTCGCCTCTGTTGCCAGGCTATCGGAGGAGGGGCTCTAGAGGCGACGCTCTCTTTCTGCACCTGGCGGTGCGAGGAGCTGGCTGACGGCTGAGGCTGCCCACTAGTGGCAGCCTTCCCAGTTTTTGGCCGACGAGGGAGAAACTGACGAAAGGCAGCTGACTGTTTTCTCGCCTCCTGAAACCTGTCGACGACCGAATTAACGGCGTCGCCGAACAGGCCAGAAGGCGAGATCGGGGAATCTAGGAGAAAACTTTTATCTTTCTCCTTCATCCCCGATAGATTTAACCACAGATGTCTCTCCACAGTCACCATTGAGGCCATAGAGCGGCCGATGGCACGGGCCGTCTCCTTGGTGATATGGAGAGACAAGTCAGCAGCCTTTCTCAGCTCGAGGATATCCTCCGGAGAGGGACCCTCACCCTCATCGAGCTCTTTAAGGAGGTCGGCCTGGTACGCCTGCAGAATAGACAGTGTGTGCAGGGAACCACCAGCCCGACCCGCCTTCATATATGCCCTGCCCAACAACACCGATGTGTCCCTGCCCGGCTTGGTGAGAAGTACCGGGGCTTTTAGGGACGATGATTAAAGAAAGGTTCATTTAACAAACTAATAATGAACTGCACTTATGAAGCCTTTATTTATCTTTGTTAATATCAACATTTCCTAATACTTTATTAAAATCTTGTTAACATTAGTTTATGCACTGTGAACTAACGTGAACAAACCATGAACAGCTGGATTTGTATTAACACAAATACAGTAACAGTAACAAATCTACTGCTCATGGTTAGTTCATGTTAGTTAATACATTAATTAATGGTAACTAATGAAACCTTAATGTAAAGTGTAACTGTTTTTTTTTAGTAACACTTAACAATGTTTCATTATTTAATGCATTAGTTAACATGAACTAACCATGAACCAACACCTCTGTTCAGCATTAGTTCATCTTTGTTAACATTATAAAAATCCAGCGGTTCATGGTTTGTTCATGTTAGTTCATATATGCATTAACAAATGTTACCGAGATTTTAATAATGGATTAATAAATGGTAAAATTAATATTAACAAAGATAAATAAATGCTTTATATGTGCAGTTCATTATTTATAAAGTGTTTCTGGGTTTGTTGTTCACTCTCTAACCTCTGAAGGCTGCTGTGTTATTCACACCCTGACCAAGACACATTCGGGGAAGCATTTTAATCCTATGAATGCATATAAGAAAATGCACAATCGAATCGAATGAATTGAATCGTATCGAATTTTAATGTGAGTCTTCCCAAATCGAATCAGTCTGAATTGGCAAAAATCGTTCTTGAATCGAATCGAAAACTTATGAATCGTGAATCGAATTGATTCGCTGCTTACCCAAAGATTCATAGCCCTAGTCTGAATACTTAGGACCATGTGTGTGTGTATATATATATATATTAGGGATGCGCGGTATACCGGTACTGGAAAAATACCGGTATATATTTTATGTAAAACGGCACGATATCATGATTTGGCACATTTCAGTATATGCTGCTGTTCCGAAGTTCACCGCTAGATGGCAGCGCGCTACACAAACTGACCCGAAACAACCGGCAAATGTGACAACAACATAGACGAACAAAATGGATTAAGCAGTCGAATCTCACTCAAGATGCCCAAAACGAATTAATAAAGAGAGGAGTAGAAGTGAAATTTGTAATTACTTTGCTAATAAAACTGATGAAGAACATCAAACCTAGCCAAGAAGCATCTGTCACTATCCTGACTTTAAGACTTCTTAAGAGATCGACAGGTCAGTGAATCATTCAAACCATCTCATTTAGACATTTTTTTTTTTTTTACACTGATCAACGCACATACACAGCCTAACATAAGATCGAATATCACAATCTCCAGCTTTCGTTTCAACCAATGACATTTAGATCTCATAATATTTGCATGCGTAGGCTACTATTGCACTATTTACATTTGCGTTAGACACAACCAACTGTTTTTATGTGAATACTCACTAAAGACGGACATTTGTACATAATTCTGTGTATTTGACTGTTTAAGGAAACTTAATTTGTAATGTGCAAGTTCTAAGTTACAGGCGTGTGTGTGTGTGTGTGTGTGTGTGTGTGTGTGTCGTTATGAGCTCATATCTCCTTATTACGAAATGCTATAAAATCGCTGGCATGTTCAAATGATTTGCGTTATCCATCCCGAGACGAGCGTGAAATGTTGAATCGGATTATGCAGATTGCTTTAGTGTAGGTCTGATGTCTTTTGAAACCAGAAGCAATTTGCTAATTTTGAGAGATTTTTGCAATTTCCCACTTTATAAACTCAAAACTTGCATAATTGTACTCATTCGCGTGCAATATACCCGCGCTAATATCAGACCGTGTGGTATCGATTTAATATCGGTACTTCGGTATTAGTTTGGGGTATCGTACCGAAGCCAAAATTGTGGTATCGAGCCATCCCTAATATATATATATTAATAAATCATATAATCATATTCCCCAGAGGACCAAACACCAGAAGAACCCTCAATAAAATGTATGGTGAGCCCCATCAGCTGGACAGCTGGAGGGTGTGTCACATGTCTCCAGACTAATGACCAAACTTCCAAAGGCCAGCACAGCATCCCCAGTTCATCCACCCAAACCAGCTGCTGATAAGAGAGAAAGGGTGAATGCTTACAACAACAGACATTTCCTGAACGGCTCTGAGAACAGAAGCAGAAGGTGACTTGGATCAAAGGCCAAAATTTGGCCTCTGTGGGCGTGGTTATCATGCTGCCAATTGCACATTGAAAGACCTCTGTCCATCTAGTAACAGGACGCATCTGCACTGAAGAGTCAATTGATTTGATTCTCAAAGGCTGCTGATGGTGATAGGGGCTCAAGTTTTGTTCCAAAATTGCAACAAATCCATGGAGGCATATGCAATTCTGGAGGATGGGTCAGAGCGGACCATTATCCTACATGAAGCAGTGCAGATGTTGAATCTAAAGAGACAGCCAGAGCACATGGTTCTTCGTACGGAATATTCCCCAATGGGAAACCAGTAGTTCTCAGTGGCTCTTACTGCCCTCAGCTCATCACACCCATAGAACCGATTGAGTCCCTCGGGTGGCCCTTCTGCTGTGAGAACACACCTGGGATATAACCAGCAGAGCTTCCCTACAGCAGTGTCTCTTCACCAGCTTACAGCCCAGTCCACACTGGAACGAGAAGGTACTGACCAGGTCAAGAAAACCCAAGAGTCTATCCAACTTCTCCAACCATGAGAGTGGATGTTAACAGAATCTAGCGCTATGCTAGCCCTCTTCTACGTGCCAAAGGTATGCCATGTCTACAAGAAGCTATCCTGCCACAATTAAGGGGAATAGCGAACCGGCTGAACAAGAATCCTGATCAAGAGGCGGCCTACCAAGAGGAGGTAGTCAGGTTACTAGTCTCAAGCTAATAGTCTCTTTGTTTGTCCCGTGGTTTACTTCAGTCAGCCGGATCCAGATCAGATGGTGGACCTGCACCGAGACACGACTACAACTCAGCCCTGAAGTGTCTAAACGTGTCAACTAGACTCTCCGCTGTGACACACTCCTTCACAGACTCTCTGTACAGATGAAAACAATCAGAATTGTTTTTCAGAAAGCAACTAAAAACGCTTTATATGCGTGCCAGACAAGTCATTTGGCAGTCATTTGTTAAAGAAAAGCTATGTGCCTGAACACATACGGGCTTAGTGCATGCCATCAACGTTCTCACAGAATCATGTTTTTTTTTTTCTCTTCAGTTTACACAGAGATGATAATGGTGTTGTTTCAAAACTATTTCAAAACCTGTTTCAAGGTTTGTGTTCTCTAGCCGACGGTTCGGTTGCCGTGTGGATGAGCAGCTGGAACACATTTCTATTTTGGTTAAAATGGTGTTGTGTAGGTGGCCTTAAAGTAAATAACTAATGATCTCCGATTACAGAAATTAATCAATCAAAAACTTGCTTTAACTGGACAGTTACTTTTTCCTAGATCTGATGTAGAGTCAAAACAATCTCTCTTCCATTAATCTCCTGTTGTCACTATAAAGACACCGTCTATATTGTGAAAAGCACTATATAAATGAAGGTTACTTGACTTTTTAAATATGTAGTTTGATTTAGTAATGTATTTTTAATTATACACTCCTTTTCACTGCGTTACTATTGTACTCTAGTCTGATTGAGACGCAGTTGATCTTTTCAAATTTTGCCTCTTACGGCTGATGTGAGCAAGCTTGCATCTTTTGCATCGCACAAATGTGATCGGTTTATGTAATTGGCCAGCTGAGAGACCATCTATAGAATCAAAGGAAGTAACTATCAACTGGTTCAGTTCAGTGGCCAATCATCTGGAGCATTACTAGAAACTACCTAGTGTTGTCTTTGAGCAATGGATTCTCAAACAGCTCTGCTTGGCCATCATGTGGTGATGGTGATGTTATCAGCTCATTTCAATTATCACTTCAATTATAGTCTGTGATTGGCTACAATGATCAACGCTCTTCACCCTGCTTTCAAACGCACCCTTGCATATCTGTGTAAGCACTCGGTGAAGAGTGCCAAAGATGTCTATTTACAACATGTTTTTGAAGCGCTGTGCATTGTAGCCAATCTCAGACATATATGTTGAGCGCATGAACACATTGGCCAATCAGATGTGTTTTAGATCCAGTGACTCCTAATATATAGTCGAGCCATTAGAGATGGAGTCATAGCCAGGTCTTGGCTCACCACTTTTGGAGTCCCTTTATTCAGCACCACCAACTTCCAGATCAGACCGATTTTGAAGACAGAAGAAGCTGACCCGTAATCTGATAATTATTGAACATCCTCTGCAAATGTAAAGACACATGCTATTGCATCATTATATTCTGCTGCTATGACATTTCAGCCATTGCATTCTCATTTATGTCATTCCCTGTCAGTATTGGGTATAGTTATTCCTCATAAGCACCGAAGCACGGTTGCATCTCAGGTAGCGCGGACTCAAAGTTATTTACATCTTAGTTTGACTACAGCAGCCATGCTCACGTGCAACGCATTAGCACACAGTTTACACACTCTAAAATCTAAATAGTTAGACTTACTTTAAAAAACCATGCACACCGATTGCCTTAAAAAACGAGTAAAGTGAAATAGGCATAGTTTGTTGTGCTGACAAATGCTTAGGTAGTATGGAGAGTACTCGATAATTTACTTAAGATAAGATGTAATTTTTACCATTGTTGTGTTTGGCCCACTTTGTTTTGTTGAAGTGTTTAGTGTTAAACATAATATAAATGTATTATAATAAAAACGAGCAGGATATTCTGTGTTTTATAAGATATTCTGTGACAGTGGTTGCGCAATGTCGACTTTTGTGATTGGCCAATACCGGCAGCCTGAAGCCAATGGAAATGATTGTCCATCTGTGCTTGAATTTCCTTAAATACATCAAGTGAAAACAGTAACAAATCCAGAAACGAAATACATGCGAGATATGCACAAAACACACACAAATGGCAACCCAGCTGGTAAAAACTGGAAATGCAATGAAAACACAGGCCAGACATGTAATGCTAAACTCTTTGCATATAGTATTTTTATTTAAAATATAACACATTTACTCTTCACTAATATGTCAAAAGTGCAAAATGTGTCTTGTAACATATTTAGTAAAATATAGCGAAATTCCATAAAAAGTATAAACAGTTTTCATCTCTGTATTATTACTGTGGGTTGTTGAATACATCTATCGTAAACAGTTGTCAAATATTAAATGTTTTGCTACTTATATCTCTCCACACCCCAAAAATCGTCGTTTTTATTGTTATAATAATGGTAATCATCTAAAAAAATAAGTCATATAGAGGCTTCCAGTAGATGGCTGCAAAAAAAGTGGATTTTACATCAAATGTATTTATTTTAATTAGTACAAAAATTATTACAAATTGAGGCAAATGATATAAAAACACCATAAATCCCTAATAAAGCTTGTGATATTACGTTAAAAAAGAGTGGGGCGGTTCTTCTCCCGCAGGTGTGTGTGGTGGTCACGGCTCTGCTTTCAGTTTTTAGCTTAGCCAATTAGAGAGCATTACTCATTTCCCCTTTTTTATTTATAACTAGGGGTTATCAATGATGCGTGGCATGGGCTATATTAATAAACTAACCTAAGACAAAGTGCAGAATTAAGAAATGTAGAAAAAACCTACGTTAGTAACCTTTACCCACACACGTTTGAAATGTTCCAAAGGACCCCCAGACTTTTATGGCTTTGTGTGAATAATGTTCTAATTCCACTTGGACTTAATATAGCTTTTATTTATACTTTAATGTTGAATATCTATCATTAATGTTTTATCAGTGATACTAGCCTTCATAAAAATATGCCATTGCAACAAATATTTAAAATATACTGTCTTTAGGTTGTTTCTACATTAATTTGGAGAGCGACTGTGAAGTTATTTACAACATAAAAATATAAAAAACACAGATCTTGAATGTGCAATTAATTGGTTTTTTTTAAATCTCTCTCTCTCTCTCTCTCTCTCTCTCTCTCTCTCTCTCTCTCTCTCTCTCTCTCTCTCTCTCTCTGTATATATAAATAGAAGGCATGTAGTTGTAAGGCAATATTGCCTACATATGCTATATATATTGCAGATTCACCTTTACATGTTTAAGTGTTCATTTGCAAAGCACTAAACTAAGATGTACAGTAACCAGCCAACACACTGTACTGTTCTCTTTAACCTGAGGACTGAAGGTAATTGTGACCTCTTAAACTGTGCAACATAAAAAAATAAAATAAAAACTTTCCAAACTAGAGTCCACCTCGTGATTTTCGGCCTTTTCCACCACTGGTTACAAGATATTGTCACAAATATAGAGGGATTATATCAGCCCTATTAAAAGTTTCACAAGGCAAGGCAAGGTTACACCAGTGTTAGCAATAAAACTAGAAAAATAGACTAGTTAATGATTTAGTTAGTAGAGGTCACCTTTGAGAAGCACACTATTTATGACTTCCCTTCCTTTAAAATCAAATAACTGTGATTTCTTGTTGAGTCGCTGCATCAATAGGAAGATAATCCCAATAATATAAATGAAGTTCAAGAGCCGACCAAAGGAAACCCTGATCTCCATAATGGTGATCAGACTAAATCAACATGAGTTTATGAAGTCAGCTGATGAGACGTTCTCTCTAATGGTTCAGTCGTATTGATAACTCATCATTCAGGATGACTTTGGGAAATGAGTGAATGCAGCTAGAGAAAGAAACTGCAGAAGTGGAGGAAATGAGGAAAAGACTATCATTGCCCGCCTCAAAACCGGCACTCAAACCAATCAGTTCATCTGATCTCGGGGTCTCTCAGTAAAATAGGCAGAGTATGTGAATAGTTCAGATTATTAGAGTTTCCTCACGATTTACAGATAGTTGGAAACATTTGGGATATTGTGAGCACTCGACTGAACAAATATATATAACACTGGCCGAGGGGATATTTGGCTGCAGACATCTGACATATTGCACCTTTAAGTGTTAACCCATTCCCATTTATTGAAGTATTTCATCATAGGGATTGTAATATACCATTATTCATCAATGTTTTATCGAATAAACTCTATTAATATTGTGTTGTGTTTATATATGACATCTGTATTTCACAGCTCCACACATCTATGCACATCTAATAATAATTAACCCGAGTTAACTGTGTGTGTGTGTGCGTGCGTGCGTGCGTGCGTGCGTGCGTGTGTGTGTGTGTGTGTGTGTGTGTGTGTGAGAGAGAGAGCACGCGCGCGAGCGTAATATTTAACGAGTGACATGCATGAAACCCAAACCTGTTCTTACCAGAAGTCTTTATGAGGAGATTCATCAGTAAAACGAGGGTGATAATCGACATCATTTCCTGAGAGAACACACACACACACACACACACACACACACACACACACACACACACACACACACACACACTCAGGGATTGCTCCAGAAACACGAGTAATGTGATATTCAGACTGTATTCAAAGAGAAAACAGAAACTCACCGGAGACAAAGACTCGTCTGTGGTTCAATCTCAGTAATCTGGGTTAGTGTAGATGAATATGAGCCGCTCGACACAATAACAGACTCAAATATAAACGATAATAGACTCAAATATAAACGATAATAGACTCAAATATAAACGATAATAGACTCAAATATAAACGATAATAGACTCAAAACGAAAGAATAGAAGAAGATCCAATGCAACCAAACGTACTCCCGAATTTTCTCCTTTGGTTTCACTTTCTAAAGATAGCCAATGAACACGTGATCAGATTTTGACTATCCAGCCATATCGATTCCTATTCGCTGTAATCTCAGAGTGTGTGTGTTGTCAATATTTTCTGTGTGTGTGATTTCTGTTCTTATGAGGCGATTGAATAGCGAATGTAAACCCGCACAGATCTCGGCGTTTATAGACGTGTGTGGAAAAGACATCAAGATGGTGGAAATGGCTCCATCATGAGGCGGACGCCCTTAATAACTGCGTGCGTTCAGTGCTTTAACACACCACTGGCCAGCTGTGTAGACACATTGGCCCTCATTTATCAATCTTGCGTAGAAACTGGTGTATATGTTGGCGTAAGATTATGCTTACACTCCTCTCACCGCCTGATTTATGAAACTGTGCGCACCTCTGCAATTCAGGTGTACGCAATACCTGCCCTTGATAAATCCCGTGGCTGAAAACGATCGTCATTAGAATAACACGCCCCTATATATTCAAGGCTCCGCCTCCCCCACGCCCTCATTTTACGCCATGAACAAACAGAAGACGGCAAAGAAGCGAAAGTTCTCAGACGTGGAGATCGGGCGCGCTCAATCATCTCACTAGTCCACTAGTCAGGGCACTGATTAGGACATAAGTCAATGGGCTGACTCCCTGATCAGTGCCCTGACTACTGAACTAGTGAGATGATTGAGACGCGCCCATCGAGACCATCACCAGGGACGTGAAAGAAAAAAAAACGAAATTGTTTTATTTGGGAGTTTTAAGAGTGTAATTAAAGGCACCTACAAAAACAAAATATGAACCCAAATTACGAGTACTCTTAGGAGGTTGAGAAGCGCACTCCAGCAGTTTAAAGCTGTTTGGATGATAAATTACTATCACTGCATTATTTTACAGCACGTTTTGAAACAATTAGCATTTAATTTCGTATCACGGCACATGTATTGGGGTGTACAATAGTGATGATGTGATGTGGAGTAGCCTACCATTCATTCACATTAATAACTACATGACGATTTGTAAGATTCTTATTATTATTCTTATTCTTATTCTTATTCTTATGATTATTATTCTTAAGAAGAAGAATGTCGTTTTTATTGATTTTATTATTATTTAAAAGAAGAAGGTCATTTTTATTATTTTGTCAGTCTGAATTATTTTAGTCCCAGTCCGTGCGCAGCTGCCGGGCCAGGCGGGCCTGAACCGTCAGATAAAGCGCACAGGCTCGCGACTGGAGGAATACATATGCCTACAGATCAAACACTTTGGTAAAGTCACACAAATTAAACATTGACGTTCATGTTGCACAAAAATAAACAGTGAATGTTGTTGTTGTGGTTTTTAACAGTGGGTCATATAGCATATCTTGTCAGTGCGTTTTGTGGTGTTTTCTGCGCATTTTCCCACTAACTCAAACGTGCGTACACCACCTCCTGAGCTGGCGTAGGATTTGAGCGTGTGTGTGCGTACACCACCTCCTGAGCTGGCGTAGGATTTGAGCGTGCCGTACGCCAACGTCCATATTGATAAATCTCAAAGTCACCGTGGGTTTGGGTGTACGCAAGGTGTACGCTGGAAATTTGGTGTACGCACTTTTGATAAATGAGGGCCATTGTGTGTTCGGGCATATGTTGTGTTCGGGCATATGTTGTTAGTGAAAATAAATGTATTAATTTACAGTAGGCTATACTGTACAACGGCAGACTGCGCCATTCTGCTTCTCTAGGTGAGGCGTTAGTTCAGGCATGAGAATATGTTTCATAGTGAAATGCGTTCAGTTTAAGAGAACAATGTGAGATTTACTGTTGTTTAAGTGTGGGATCTGATCCTCTAATAGGGATTTATTATATATTTTGGTAAAGCTTTTTATAGTGTCATTATGTTACTGAATAAATACTATAAATTATGAATAATTACATGCAACTAAACACCAAACCCTAAGGTAAATACATGACGTTAATTATATTACACAGTACTTAAATGCATAATTAGACTGTAACACGGACACCTTTAATAAAGTGTAACCTATCTGTGTTATTAATGTAAGTGTTTGGAGGTCTTCAGAGTTTGGTTCATTTTAATTGCCAAAAGACCAAAATAGTGACATTACGCTAAATATGGGATGGCAAAAAACCTGTCAGAGTTTAACAGTAAACCCAATGCGAGTATCTGTTATCTCTATTAACTGGTGCAGTTTAAAAATTAACCATGGTTTTATTATAGTAAGCTGATTAGCCTACCATTTGTAAAACCACAGTTTTATTACAGATACCGGTTAGACTATGGTCAGTGGTTACATTTGGGGAAAATAACCTTTTTTTGTAGCAAAGTCGTTGCTATTTTTTTAGAAGGACACTTCAATGTTTTTGTCCTTATCATTAGCCACGATCATGCGTCCATATTGAATCCTTCCTTTCCAAGCTCATGAACTTTAATGCCATCCCATTGTTAACCTGTGGGGTTTAATCTGGAGTCGGCCCACCCTCTCTAACAGCTCCAGCTCTTCTGGGAAGGCTTTCCTCAAGGTTTAGGAGTGTGTTTATGGGGATTTTTGCCCATTCTTCTAGAAGCTGTCGTGGACATTATTTTATCTCATAGTAATTAGCATTCAGCAGGGCTCTCAAGTTTTGAACTGAGTTCAGAGTGAGATTTCGGCCGTGGGTTTGGCTGGGTACGGGGGTCTGATATGAAAAATGACAAATTTGTACAAATAAAATAAATATGTATTTAATTTGTGTGTGTGTGTGTGTGTGTGTGTGAGAGAGAGAGAGAGAGAGAGAGAGAGAGAGAGAGAGAGAGAGAGAGAGAGAGAGAGAGAGAGAGAGAGAGAGAGAGGTTAGTGTTGTTTATTGGTGTTGGTAGCAGGTTTTTGAGGCCTTCAGCCCAGAGGATGGTGGCACCTTAACATGAGCACGGTCGCGCTGAAGTGAGCTGTGGTTTACAACAGAGATTATTTTACTCTCAAATAATCTTAGACAAGCTGCCTATGATTATTGTTTGCTATATCAGTATGGTTGTATTTTTTCCTCTCTTTATGACAGCGGAAACAACTCCCACACCAATACCCCATCATTTTTTAGCCATACAGATAGGCTAAGTACAAGACATAATTATAAACTGTCTACTTTTATTTGTGTACACTCAAAATAACAACAAAGGCTGTGGATTCAGGGAACAGAGCACCCAACTCCAAACAGTCTTTATTTCAAATATGTATTTTGTTTATTAAAAGCAAAGTTTTTCATTTCAAAAGCATTTCTGAATTCAGTTAAAATAACAAAATGTTTAAAAAAAAATGTTTCCACCATGCACAATTTAATTAATGCTTGAATAACACCTATGTCTCCTTTCCATTAAAAATAATGGCTAGTGCGGTGACGTGGCATAATTTTTGAAATTTCATGAACATGTTAAACACATCTAATTATTTCTGTAATACATTTTAATTATATTATTCAATTTGAATTATTATTTTGTTCCAAATGTTGCACACATGGTATGGAAAATGTAAATGTAAATTTTGAAATGCATTGCCATTTTACATATTGCATTGCACATTTTATATCGCTATACTTCAGCTTCCATAAATAGGGGTGAGCACGAATATATTTGATCTGTAATTAATGTTCGAAAAATAAAAATAATATTTAAATTTTACTATATTGCTTCGCTTGCCGTAAATGCAGTGAATCCATAATAAATCCCTCTAAATCTCGCAGTTATAACTAAATCCACTGGGTGGTGCTGTGGAGCGGGTTAATAACTCGACTGTATTTGATCACTAGTGTTGTCTGCCTCGTGATGTTTGGAATTACTTAAATGAAAATGATCTTACAAAATGGAGTTACTTTTAATAAATTAATTAATGAAAGTGAGTTTAAAAAAAATCCCATCCAAACGCCAGTCGATGAGGACAGCTGTCCATCACCGCATTCACGAGTGCAGAAGAGCACAGATGTTCACTGAGTGAGAGCGCAATAACATACTATAGCAAAATGCAATTCATGCAAATCATGATTGAGCGTCCTTTAAGTTTTGTTGAGGGATTAAGAACAGAAAACAAAGTGCTGTCAGAAACTTAACTTAACTCCGTTATCTTTGTGTCTCTGCATCTGTCATCGGGGTTTGTAGTTGCCAACTAACGGTACTTCAGCGAGCATTTGATTCAATGAGCGAGGCCGTGGCGTGAATCACAGAATGTGACGTTGGAATCAGAACGTAAACGTTCTTGGGTGGAGGGAATATCTATATCTTACCCAGATACAGCAAATCTATTTTATGATTGGCTGTTCGGTCTCTATTTTTATTAGATTAAACTGGTGCGTGGCAGGGCCGTCAGAACTATATGGGGAACTCGCTTGATTCCTCTAAAAGCGCACGTGTTACCCTGGCGATTTCTCTGCGTGAGAAATACAAGGTGTGGCGTGTGAGCGTGTGAACGGGTTGAAATGCGTGTGTCTCACGCCCAATGCGTGAGACTTGAGAGCCCTGATTCAGAGAAGTATTGAAAGGTTTAACATTGGTCTATTTCTTGAAAGAAAGGCGTTCATCACTCAGCGAAGGCCTTCTTGCAATAAAAAAACAGTTGTCTAACCTTCCAATACTTCTCTGAATCCTAATTACTATGAGATAAAATAAGGCCCACGACAAATGGTGACGAGGATGGGATTGCTAAATTGATGAGCGTCGTATCTGGGAGAATTAACCGATCGCCCCCATACCGCTGATCTGAGGCTCAGCCCCGTGACTGAGGGAAGAAGAATTGTCTTCCAGACAGCTCGGCGGCCTAAGCAGATGCAATCCTAAGAACATATAAAGGGCATCTTTGATTCGTGATTTATATCACATAGTGATAAATCCCAAAAGGGTCAGGGGGATTCATATCCCAAAGGCCAACACTCAGGCCAAGCGCAGGCAGGGCGTGGTGACAACCCTGGGGACTTAATAAAATAAGA
Organism: Pseudorasbora parva; assembly: GCF_024679245.1. Taxonomy (NCBI): domain Eukaryota; kingdom Metazoa; phylum Chordata; class Actinopteri; order Cypriniformes; family Gobionidae; genus Pseudorasbora; species Pseudorasbora parva. The sequence continues at coordinate 70,249,293 of NC_090172.1, read as the reverse complement.
AAAAGTCATTTCTTTATTTTAAATAAGGAACTTTTTTAAATTGAGGTATATAAATATAGGAATAGGAATCGAATTTTTGCTCTATATTACGAACGAGAAATCCAAAAGGGTCAGAGGATTTGGTAGTCCAATAAAGACCTTTGCTGACGAGTAAAGGCAGTGCGCGGTGTCCACGCGGGGGATATTAGTCAGAAGGGTAATTCTCTTACTATACAAAGCTGTAATACAGTTAAAAAATGGGAAACAAGAATACCAAATTGACACAGAATTTACAGAGATTTCTTGAAAGGTTGTTATAAAATAAGGACTGGGAAACATGGGTCGTGGATGTAGATGAAATGCAATAAAGACTGGGAGTACAGCAACTTCAGACTGTAAAAGCAAACTGGGAAAAACACAATTATGACTTCTCTAAAAAGAAAAAGAGACAAAGACAGACGTACTTATGACAGATGGGGAAAAATAATAGATATAATAATAAAAAATAGATGGACGGAAAAATAGGTGGCTGGATGAGGCCATCACCAGACAAAGAACAAATATGTCAAACAATAGCTCCCCTAGAAGAACAGGAGAGTAGGAAGACAATTCAAAGAAAGCTTTATATAACTTTAAAAATCTCTCTCTCTCTCTCTCTCTCTCTCTCTCTCTCTCTCTCTCTCTCTCTCTCTCTCTCTCTCTCTCTCTCTCTCTCCAGGACAGCGCCCACTCCCTGAAGCCTCTGCTCCACCAGCACAGGACACCGACCGGCACGCCAACTACCCAAAAGACTCCTTCCAGATCTGTCTACAGCAAGGAGACTTCAAATGGTAAAGAATATGGACCTGCCCCCTAAGAAAAGGGCTTTCCTCTTCCCTCACCTCCAAGCACCCAAGTTATCATTCTCAAGATCATGAAGCTCCACAACGACGTCCCCATGGCACACGGGGAAGGGGAAGAGGTTTACTACCACAAAGAGGACGATATGTGAGAGATGATGAAAGACTAAAGAAGCCAGACTGAGAGGCTCCAGATAATGCAGCCTATCGCAAGAAGCTTAAAACTGGCGACAGCCGTCAAGACAGCATTCCCACCCAGAGTGAACACTGATCCATCAGTGTCGTCAAAAGGACATTCAGGATATTGAAGAATACTTTGGAGAGCTGAAAGGCCTTTTTCATCGATGCGGTGGGCTCAAACCACGCGCTCATCCACAACCAGGACAAGCAGGGCCAGAAGGTACAGACCCATTCGACGACTATCTGACACCAGTTTTTCTGGATGGAATGGACACTGATTTAGCAAGTATGACACAGAAATCATGTGTGGGAATAAGCATCGCCCCACTATCAGAAGTAAAGCGACACGCTCAACAAAACCAAGCCATCATTGGAGAACAGGCTCGCAACAAAAGGAAGAAGAGTGAAGAAACCACTCAACTACACTCTAAATAATGCTGGGTTGTTTTTTAACCCAAAATGCTGGGTTAAGATTGTTAGGTAATTTTTGTTAGTTTATTTGATCACATTTTAAACACCATTGGGTAGTTTCATATTTCCAGTCGTTGGGTTAAACCTGCTGGGTCGCAATGCTTGGTTGATTCTACCCAGCGCTTGGTTGTTTCACGTGCTTCCCGCCCGGATTCGTTTAAATTCTCTGGGAAGGCGTCCAGGAGGCATCCGAAATAGCTATTTGATCCGGGCATCTACTATTTGTCAAGCAGTAAAAATGATTGTTTTAACAGACTAAACATGCATTCTTCATTTGTTCTGTCATGATTATCTAGTTGTACAGTAGGCTAATGCACAGGAGAAATTTTAAGAACAACCCAGCAAGAATAACCCAGAATAGCAAATCCATTAATGGTAAACATTGACTACATTTTGGGTTTTCTCAAGAGCCCAGCCTGCTGGGTTAAAATGCCACTGGGTTCATTTAACCCAGCATGTGTTCTGTCCAATATTTACCAAGCGCTGAGTTGCCAATTGGGTTGTTTTTAACCCAGCCATTTTTAGAGAGTATTAACTAGCCGTGACACAACAGGCTACTGGGTTCAACCCAAGACGAGGAAGAGGAAGAGGAAGAGGAAGAGGAGGAGGAGGAAGAAGGAAAAAGGACAAATGCTATAACTGTGGTGGAATTGGACATTGGAAAAGCGAGTGCCTAGACCCAGACAGATGTGTTAAGTGTGGTGGAATTGGACATTGGAAAAGCGAGTGCCTAGACCCAGACAGATGTGTTAAGTGTGGTGGAATTGGACATTGGAAAAGCGAGTGCCTAGACCCAGACAGATGTGTTAAGTGTGGCGGAATTGGACATTGGAAAAGCGAGTGCCTAGACCCAGACAGATGTGTTAAGTGTGGTGGAATTGGACATTGGGAAAGCGAGTGTCCGGAACCAGTGAAGAGCACAGGTGGAGGGAGACTGAACGGAGGGCCGTCCGACGGGAACCTCACGTCCATGGGGGTAAATGTATCATTACATTTTTTCTGATTTTGCTTTTGGCAATGAAGATCTGCTTGCTAAATGTGATGACATAGAAATAGACCATTTTTACAAAGCTCACAGTAGACTCCCTATGGTAGAAATGTCAGTAGAGGGGAAACTTTACAATAAACTTAAACTTAACAATTTAGTGATAAAAAGGGCAGACGTGCCCCTGGTGTTTCTATGTCCAGTAGATGGGCGATGCCAAAAAGTGCCACAGGTCATGTAGTTCGTGAACCATATATAATGCCTTTAAAATTACAGGGTATTCAATTTGTACAGAGCTTCTTGAAAACTGAATCATGTCCGGTTAACCTTTTAGGTAGGGATTTAATGTGTAAACTGAAAAATAATTTATATTGTGATAAAGGAGGGGTGATGTTTACTCCAGAACGACTGTACAGCCAAATCTAATCCTGCTGCAGTATTGTCCTGTTTAACACTGAAGCTGCTCTGACACAATCGGCGTTGGCGAAGAGCGATAGAAATAAAGATGACTGATTGATGATTGGTTATTGCTGACATGTGCATGTGGATGGAGGATTGTGCACTGTATGCATATGAATGGGTGGCCCCAAACCAATGGCTGGGATGATAGAGTCATGAACATTTCTGATTTTATGGCAAAAGCAAATCTACATGGCACATGTCGGGTCAGCCTAGGCCTGGATGAAACTTTTGTAGAAAAATGGTGCAGTACTGCAAAAGAGGAACTCAAAACTGACACTCTTTTGGATGCTGAGCTGTGTGTGTGGCAAGCATGTGTTTGTCAGAGGAGCAGAAAGAACTGTTTTCTGTCGAGGGTTCGACCCATCACATTTCGCTGTCGAAATAAATAAAAAAATCTGAATGGGAAGAGTGGGGCCCATTCAATGTAAAAGGCCAAACCACAAAGGACTGGCAGATATTTGATTCTAAGATAAATTCTTTCTTCAGCGAAAGCACAGGATGTTATAGACAGCCTTGTGTGAAAACTCTAACAGCTACACGCTTTGTTGACATTGTGAAAACTGAAAACTGTGACAGGATGTTGGTGACAGATGTGAAAATTCTGAGTACTAGAGTGTTCATGGGCAAGGGATAAATATGGGTTGTGAGCCAGTCCATGAAAGTGACTACAGGCCTAAATGAATGCAATATTCTCTCAAACCAGAGGCAGTTGAGGACATTACGCCTGTTCTTGAATCTCTATTGGCCAAAGGTATAATTGCAGAATGCCCTAACTCACCTGTGCACACTCGAATTTATCCAGTGAAAAATATAAGAGAAAAGGCAAGTCCACTGAATGGTGATTTGTAGAGGACCGGAAAGCAAATAGTGAATAGTGCGATGCAGGCCAGAGCTCCAAATCCTTACACCATTTTGTCACAAATACCAGCAAATACGCCACATTATACATTGGTGGACATCTCACACACTTTTTTTAGTGTACCTGTGCACAAAGACTCGCAGTTCTGGTTTGCCTTCAGTTTCAATGGTAAGGCATACACTTTCACGAGACTGTGTCAAGGGTAGTGTGAGAGTCCAACAATATATAATGAGGCATTGAAGAAGGGTTTAGTTGATTTGGTGCTACCAGAGGGAGTGGTTCTTTAGATGACCTCCTGGTGTGTGCACCAAACAAGGACATATGTGACGAGGCCACAACTTTATTACTTTGTCACTTAGCAGATAAAGGCCACAAAGTTAATCCAGATAAGGTCAGCATCAGTCAGGAAAAGGTCACATTTTTGGGGCATATTTTGAAGCATGTTCAGGGAAATCGATTTCCAAAGCTAGGGTAGAAGCCATACAGAACATCCCAAAGCCCATTATAAAAAGGTAAATTATGTTTTTTGGGTATGACGTCATACTATACTGGCTTACTCTGAGAAAGAGGGACCCCTAGCTGAACTGATATATGGCTCCAACATGGGAGCTAATGATGAAATCAAATGGACAGAACATACTGAAGAGACTTTCTGTGCCATGAAGGAGGACTGCAAACTGCTCCCACCTTAGGTATTCCAGACCTGGAAAAAAAACATTTACTCAAACAGTAGATGAAAGAAAGGGCATAATGTCCTCGGTCTTGTTGCAAGACCATGGGGGTAAATACAGCTCAAGAGGCTGTAATGGCCTCAAAAGAATTTATAGGATTAAGTGATTTAATCCTGTTAGTTCCACATGCAGTAGCTATGATACTACTGCAACAAAAAAAACATCTAATTTATCCACAGCTAAGTGGATGAGGTATAACTTTATCCTACTCGAAATGCCAAACATCGCTGTGAAAAGGTGTAATGTGCTGAACCCTGCCACACTTCTTCCAGTAGAAGGGGAGGGCGAACCACACTGATGTATCTCACTGTTAGATTAGATATTTACTCCAAGGGTGGACCTGAAAGACAAAGCCCTGACAAATTCTGACATGCTCCTATATGTGGATGGTTCATACAGAAGAGATGAAAAGGGTCAGAACCGAGCAGGATGTGCTGTAGTGTCAGACAATGGTATAGTGGAACAGGGCTCACTTCCTTCTACTTTCTCTGCACGGGCTGCTGAGCTAATCACATTGACTGCAGCATGCAAAGCAGCTGAGGGCCAGTCGGTTATGATATATACTGACTTGAGATATGCCTTCGGCGTGGTCCATGATTTTGGGGCCCTGTGGAAACAGAAAATTCTTAAAGGCAGATGGTTAACCCATGTTGAATAACCAGCTAGTAAAACAGTACTAATACAACAGGAAAAGATGCAGTTTCAATAGGAAATAGAGCAGCAGATATAGCAGCAAAGAATGCTTCTCTGCTACCAGTGAATGTTACAGCGTATAGAGGGGACAGCACTTTCTGCTCTGGTGACATCAAACTAATGTTCATGCTTCTTTTTTAGACAAGCCGAAATGGAGACAAGCCGACTGCACATTTTCAAAGGGTCTCTGGTGAGGACCAAATGATAAACCATGTTTACCTTCTCTCTTTTTTTCAGGCCTATGCAGTATTAACAAAAAGTTTTCCTCCACAGCAGCAGATTTTTGCAGCAGATGTCTCATATGTAGCACTCACAATATAGGGAGGGGACAGGCAGTGAAACAGATGGAGTATCCCAGTCCAGATAGACCCTTTGCACACGTAATTACATAGAACTAAGCCCATCAATGGGAAAAGAACTGCATGGTGGCAGTAGACGTTTTCAAAATGGGTAGAAGCACTACCAACATCCAAACCAAATTCACACAGCTGTTACTTCAAGAGATAGATTTTATTAAATGAACAGAAACATTAATACGTGCAATTCAATGATCAGTTACAGTGTTTTATAAATGAAAAGTAGAAGCCCAGAGTACAACGATCATCTGATGAATATCAAAATTATTTGTTCACGGCACCATTAGACATTTTATATCAAACATTTTACACATCATGTTTCTCCATACAGTAAAAAGTAAAAATATTTCTGAGCATCATGTGTTGGGATCCTTGATCCTAAACTGGGAGCACACATTTGTTCCTCCTGTAAGGCTGAGTGTTTGGATTTAAATTCATTCATTAGCAGATGCTTTTATCAGAGTAGCTCACAAATGAGGAACATCATGAGCAGTGTGTCATAAGAGCCAATGATATTCATAATACACATATTTAGAGTAGGACCTCATATTACTGCACAGGTTAGGAAGAAATTCAATGCAGGGAAGTAAAAATATATAGTTAAATGTTTCTGTTTTAGTGTTTCTATTTGTGAAAAACTACGAACTTCATCCTCTCAGTTCTGAAACACCAGATGAATGTTGGAGAGAATCTGGAGTCTTTGGCATGAGCAGGAAAGCCATCTGTGTCCGTCTCTGAGCTTCATTCTGGCTAAACTCTGGATTGGTCGGTGAGGTTTCTGAGCTGTTACTCATTAAAGGTTGACTGGACTCTAAAGGAGATTCTACAGGTTCTGGACAATCTATAATTGTAAGTGGACTCTTGACTGGACTCTTCAGGAGATTCTACAGGTTCTGGACGATCTATAATTGTTATCGGACTTTTATTACCTACTCCTGGATTGGTCAGTAAAGGTTGACTGGACTCTACAGGAGATTCTACAGGTTCTGGACAATCTATAATTTTAATCAGACTCTGATCACCTGCTCCTGGATTGGTCAGTAAAGGTTGACTGGACTCTTCAGGAGATTCTACAGGTTCTGGACAATCTATAATTTTAATCAGACTCTGATCACCTGCTCCTGGATTGGTCAGTAAAGGTTGACTGGACTTTTCAGGAGATTCTACAGGTTCTGGACAATCTATAATTGTAAGTGGACTCTTGACTGGACTCTTCAGGAGATTCTACAGGTTCTGGACGATCTATAATTGTTATCAGACTTTTATTACCTACTCCTGGATTGGTCAGTAAAGGTTGACTGGACTCTACAGGAGATTCTACAGGTTCTGGACAATCTATAATTTTAATCAGACTCTGATCACCTGCTCCTGGATTGGTCAGTAAAGGTTGACTGGACTCTTCAGGAGATTCTACAGGTTCTGGACAATCTATAATTTTAATCAGACTCTGATCACCTGCTCCTGGATTGGTCAGTAAAGGTTGACTGGACTCTTCAGGAGATTCTACAGGTTCTGGACAATCTATAATTGTTATCGGACTTTTATTACCTACTCCTGAATTGGTCAGTAAAGGTTGACTGGACTCTTCAGGAGATTCTACAGGTTCTGGACGATCTATAATTGTTATCGGACTTTTATTACCTACTCCTGGATTGGTCAGTAAAGGTTGACTGGACTCTTCAGGAGATTCTACAGGTTTTGGACAATCTATAATTTTAATCGTACTCAGATCACCTACTCCTGGATTAAAGAGCGGAGCGACTGACCCAGTGAATCTGGAGCTCATGGTCAGCAGATGTTTCCTCTCTTTGACATTGTAAAATGACAGCTGACCGTCATCATAATCTAACAGAACTCCCAGTCGTTCAGGTCTCGGCGTCAGTGGGAGTTTAACTGGTGGATCAGTGTTGGTGTGAAAGCCTTTAGGACCGTCTGAACACAAGAACCAGTAACCGTTTGATGGAGTTAAAGTAGATCTGTCTCTTGAACGATAGTTTCCATGTTTCATCACACCAATCATCCAGTGCTCTTTAGGAGGAAGAGGAGGAACTGCCAGCTCTTCTTTAGGAGGGTTAGGTGGACATACCAGCTCTACCTCCCAATAGTGACGTCCAGATGTGAATGTTTAAACTCCAGATGCACATAATTCATATGGAAATCCCTCTCCAGTGGGAATATATCCTGTTCTGTCCCTCAAGAGTTTACAGTCTTTAGAGATCGTCAGATCTGGATGTGAACGCTCACGGTCAATAGTGATCTGAACTGAGAGTAGAAATACATAAATCATCCAGTATTAATCCTCATGTGTGTGCAATATTTCCACATATGTGCATATATGACTGAAGATGATAAACTGCATTTATAACTGAGAGGATCATACCTGCATGTTTCCTCAGTTCTTCTATATTTGGGTCTCCCACAACTAAAATGACAAACAATTGGAGACTTTAGAGAAAGAAATCTACAGCTGTAACTGAGAACATCCGAAGTTATCATCAATATATAACAGGAATTATTAGTTTGAACAACTTTAATGCATTGTTAATTCCCCATAATGAAGTTATATTTGAGAAAAACACTGTCATGATTTTGTTGCTTCCACTGAAGCAGAAGATGCTCTTTATGCTGATATTATTTATTAAAGATGTTATAAAAATATAAAAATCCCCAATGTGACTGTGTGAATTAATATGGTATATGATGTTCTGGATTATCAATAATAAGAAAATAAAAGTGATCAGTGTTTGCTGAGGCTGTGAATTATTCAGTCATAAACTAGCCTGACGTGGTCATACTCAGCTTTTGTCAGAATATGAGTCTGATTACGCTAGTTGTCAAATGTCAACAGAGCTCAACTGCTCTGTTTTGCTAAGTTCACGCTTTTTTTTCCACCGGTTGTTTTCCATGTCCGCTTGTTGAAGCGACTATTATGTGATATATAGACCCATGAGTGCGAATTTTAGCAGCAACATTGCCAAAATAACACACATTTTACCCCCAAACACCTTTTTTTCCCCGGAGAATCTCCCGAGAAGCTATTGTTTAGGGCTTAGTTGTTTAGGGCGGGTTTTGTTGTAAAAACTTGGCAACCCTGTCTGCACGCGCACTGGAATAAACGATCTTTGCTGGTGTTGTAAAAAAATTAAAGAATGTAATGATACACACAGAGTACCCAACATGGTCATCATTTCAGAGAGAAATTGTGATGGTGAATGCATACAAACAAGCTCTCCGTTTAGGATTCAAATAAATATAATCCAAGCCCCTTTGATGACGTGATGATAACGTTACGGTTGATCATCTGTCAGTCATCGTCTAAAGCCCGCCCTGATGATCTCATTGGTCAGAACAGTTTCTGTTCAGGGATAATCACTCCTCTATGGAGCGAGGCCGGACCGAACTGCCCGACCTAAAAATGTTGTGGGCGGGGCTAAGTTCGGCTGGCATCCAGGCTAGTCATAAACTGAATGAGTTCTCATGAGTTGGTGGTTCTCGTTAAGCTGAGGACTCTGTGAGTAACCAGAATATTTGACCTTATGAAGTTATAATGTTTTAGAATATCAGGAGAGCTCATTCCTGTTCCTGGAGATTTCACAGGTCAGAGTTCAGCTCCAGCTCCATACACACACCGTACAGACACCATACACACACCATACACACATGATCCAGTGTTCATGAAGGAGGATTAGATCTGGGCTGCGTTTCCCAAACAGCCACTTAAAGCTTGGAACATATTCTGCAAGAACAAAGAAATTTGTTCGTTTTCTCAGTGTGGAACAAGAACAAAGTTCGTTCCGACCAGTACATTTCATACTTCACGAGAAAAGCAGGTGCCGATCATCTGCGTTTCTCCGCATTAACCACGCCCACTTTAAATATCTGACCAATCGCACAATAGTTCTCGGACACCCACAAGAAAAAAGTTCAGCTCAGGCGACGTGTCAAGAACAAGCTGCGAGAACTCCCAAACCAGGGCTGAGAACAACATGACGACATTCTCGCAGCCCTGGGTGAACTTTTTTCTCTGTTCTTGCGGAGTATGTTGCAGCCTTAACTCACTGCTGAACTCTCACAGTACGTTGCATCGTTGAAGAAATCAACAAGCTAGTCACGACTGTTTCCCAAAACCGTTTTGTCACAAATCTGTTCAACCACGTTGGTTAATGATGTCACACAGGTGGTGAAGTAACAACTGCTTTTAATGAATTATTTTGAGATTTAATTAATGCTAGATTTTTTGCTATAAATGGACATGGCACCTGAGGACAAATTTTTATTTTTATACTAATTCTTCCAGATTAAAATTGGCTCGTTCTTACGCAGTAGAGCATGTTTGCAAAAAAAGGTTCTTTAATATCTCTTGACAAACTTACAAGATAAGTTTGATAACAACGTTGTTGATACGTTGTTGATAACAACGGAACTTGCGACCATAGTTGGCAAACAATGCTTTTGGGAAACACAGCCCAGGGCTGAACTTCTGACCAAGATGAGCAGATCTTCAGGAGCAGCGCTGATATTTTATCTGTTTGTTTTTGTCTTTAATCAGTCTGAGTGTGGAGCGAAGCGGGAGAGAAAGGAGGACACACTGTCAGTTTCCCAGATTAAAGTTATAGTTTGGACTGTATTCACATTACGTTCTGGTAAAGGTTTCTGCTATGAAGTGCACATGAGCGTTTATGGAATGTTTAGTGGATTGCTTCAGATATTAATATTAACCGTTAATCTTCTTCAGATACCTTCTTCTGTTGGTCTCTTCGGAGATGTATTGTTCAAAAAAAAAGAGAACGTTTCATTTTGAAGATTTAAATATTAATTGTTTCCACAAATACTTCAGAATTAACATTTAGCTGTTAAGCTGCTTCATGTGTGTTTTGGCTAATATGTGCAGTTTTATTACCTTCTTTAGCTGTTTTCTTCCCTGAAAGAAAGATAAACAAATATCAACATATAAACATAAATGCCTGCATATAAGCCTTCTGAAGACTAAGCAGACTGTACCTGTTAGTTTGTGTCTGTATTTGTAGAGGATCAGCCCAACCAAACCCAGAAGAGCACAAAGGAGAAGAATGATGAAGAAAAGAGCCTTCCATGGGTCTGATGAGTCTGAGGAAGAGAAACACCTTCAACATATATCAATCAAATACAGTGATTAGGCAGAACAATAGCTGGAGTGCCCATGATCACCACCAGAGGGCGTCTCCTTCAGTCTCCTGTGCTATCTCATCATCAACTACATTACCCATAACCCATTGCCTGACTAATCATGATCTGATTACTTCCACCTGTGTGTTATTGTCTCATTTACTCTTGCCTATTCAAGCCCTGTGTTTCCACTCTCACTTGGCGAAGTTAGATTTCAATTAAATATGCATCTGGTGTGCACTTTGGCCATGTTCACGCAGTACCAGAATATGGTTGTCAGTCCTGTATTCCAGGTTATGTTCTGTGTGTGTGAACGGGACATTTGCGGTTGTAAATCCCAAAAACTGTCTAGCCTTTGTTCGGTTAACTACAAATGTTCTGAGATGTGCTCTGACCTGAAGAGATGATGGCTTGTATGTTTAATCTTCCTTCTCTAAACTCTCCAGTCTTGAGAGCCATTGAGCAGGAGACCAGTTGAGCGTCCGAGCGAGAGACGGCCGTCCAGCTGTGGACAGAGAACATCTCATCTGCTCCACGACTGCCAGATGTTCCTCCAGGACGGAGAACCTTTCGCTCATCTGACATCCAGGGGATGTTCGGCTCTGGGTACCAGCCGCTGGATCTACAGCTGATGTTCATACGGCCATCATCCAGAGGCTGTGGAAACAGGACAGGAGCGGATCCTACAGCTGGAGCAGAAGAGACAGATGCTCTACAATCACTGCAGGTATATTTTTAATTTATTTGGGTAAATGCATCTCTAGTGCTAGAAACGTGGCTTTGAAATGAAAGATTCATTATCTTTACAACAGAACTGAATCAACAATGAACATGTTCCTGTTGTCACTGTAAAGCTACTTTGAAATAATCTGTTTAATATAAAGCAGTAGACAAATTAAAGCTGCAAGCAGCGATGACGGGCCCAAACCGGTGGCATCAGCTTAACTGTGCACGGCAGGCAATATGCGTTTAAACAAGGGAATATTTTTTTAAAATTCCTTGAATATGCCACATTTACCGCAGCAGTGGGTGCCACTATCACCACAATCCACACCCATGATGTAATTTAAATATAGATAACTTTTTTTAAAATGCTGTAGGATATAATAGGTCACTTTCAAATATGTGTAAAGTTATCTTTTGCAACTCAAAATCCTATTAGTCCAGAAGGCCAGTATTTAATTCAAGGTATTTGTATAGGTTTTTTATTTATTTATTTGTTTACTTATTTTTCACACTAAAGTGATTATTTGTGATAGCCAGTGCCGTTTCTAGGCATAGGCAAACTAGGCGGTCGCCTAGGGCGCCAACAGCTGGGGGGCGCCAGTGAGCCCCCACCCCAACAAGATTTTTTTGTTATTTCATATATATAATATTATTAATATTTCGTACTTTTGCTATTTTAAGGCATTATGATTAGTTGCGATTATTGGAGTGAAGTCGCCATGGTGATAGTGGCGCTGCTGTAATGAAATGAGATCATGTAGAGGGCGGCAGGGAACGTCATCATCCGTGGCGTTGTAACGCTTGTGTCCGAGTGAAAAATGCAGAGAGCTCACTTAATGTAACTGGAGTGGATGCAAACATGGAGGCGATTAACATCAAACAGATCGCACTTTATTCCCCTCTGAACTCTCATCACAAACTCCCTTTCCGTCCACAGCATTACTTAATGAAACAAAATAACTGACTGTTAGCAACAGAAAACAGAAAATAATCCCCTCACATGGGAGTTCAAGACTCAGATTTTGCGCACATACACAAAATGCAGACTTCATTTGCAGGGAGCGCGGGCAACTCTTAAAGGGGCCACACTATATTTCTACTCGTTACAGCGTGCTTTAGTTTGATCATCATGAAAAGGTCAAAGCCATCAGGGGCTCAGTATCGTACAAAGAAAAAAGAGGAAATATAAAAAAGCGAAATATACAGGTATGTTAGGCTACTTATTGATTACTTGTTCTCTACTAAGCTGGTCGTTCTATCATAACTTTGAGCAAAGCATTACACTGAGTATTAGTACTGGACGGACCACACGCCATGCTCATTTATTACAGCTGCAGAACATTATAGCAGTTCATTTGAAAACAAAAAACATTACACAGTTCTGCTTCATGCGTTTTGTTCATGGCTGACATGCGGCGTTGCTATGGCTTGATTGTGGCCTAAATCTGACAAACGGGAGTGGACCGCCCAAGTGCCATCATTCCACGCGGGTAGTGGGCCAGATGAAAGTGTCAAATGTGGGCCGGATCTGGGCCAGAGCAATTTTGCTATCTGGGCCAGATGTGGGCCAGTTCTGCTTCATGCGTTTTGTTCATGGCTGACATGCGGCGTTGCTATGGCTTGATTGCGGCCTAAATCTGGCAAACGGGAGCGGACCGCCCAAGTGCCATCATTCCACGCGGGTAGTGGGCCAGATGAAAGTGTCTATTGTGGGCCGGATCTGGGCCAGAGCAATTTTGCTATCTGGGCCAGATGTGGGCCAGTTCTGCTTCATGCGTTTTGTTCATGGCTGACATGCGGCGTTGCTATGGCTTGATTGCGGCCTAAATCTGGCAAACGGGAGCGGACCGCCCAAGTGCCATCATTCCACGCGGGTAGTGGGCCAGATGAAAGTGTCAAGTGTGGGCCGGATCTGGGCCAGAGCAATTTTGCTATCTGGGCCAGATGTGGGCCAGTTCTGCTTCATGCGTTTTGTTCATGGCTGACATGCGGCGTTGCTATGGCTTGATTGCGGCCTAAATCTGGCAAACGGGAGCGGACCGCCCAAGTGCCATCATTCCACGCGGGTAGTGGGCCAGATGAAAGTGTCAAGTGTGGGCCGGATCTGGGCCAGAGCAATTTTGCTATCTGGGCAGAGATAGCTGTTTAAATTGATCAAGTAGGCTAATACTGTCATAACCATATGCGTCACTAGGCCCTTTTTTATGAACTTATGCCTCAGCATGCCTCACCATGTGTGCAACATGTGAATCTTGCCTAGGGTGCCAGAAAGGCTAGAAACGGCCCTGGTGATAGCCAATGATATGAAAGGGTTAAATTATCACCATTAAGAGAGAAAGTGACAGACACACACACACAGAGAGAGAGAGAGAGAGAGAGAGAGAGAGAGAGAGAGAGAGAGAGAGAGAGAGAGAGAATATTACATTTATTGGACCCACTTTATATTAGGTGGCCCTAACTACTATGTACTAACATTGTAATTAATCATTTGATACAAGGCAGTTATTGTGTACATACATGTTTTTACATTGTACTTATATATTTTTTAAATACCTGCATGTAATTACATCTGTAATTAATTTCTGTAGTTAGGGGCCAAGCACCGAAGGTGCGGAGGCACCTATTGAAATCGTTAGTGTTCCTATTATTATTCTGCTTCTTCTTCTTCTTCTTCCGCCATAGGAGTCTCTGGCAGCCCATAGAACCGTATGGTAAAAAGTTGTGAAATTTGGCACACTCATAGAGGCCAGTCTGAGCTGTCACTATAGCAAATTTGGTGCCTCTAACTCAATCCCTCTAGCGCCACCACCTGTCCAAAGTTTCACTCATATTTATGCTTATAACTTTTGACCCCTAAGGGCTAGAAACAAAATTCTTTTTTCATCGGATTCCTTGGCTCAAGCCGATTCGATTTCACCCTATGATGTCATTTTCCGGTATGCAAATTTTCCCGCCATTTTGAATTTTCTGAAAAACCTACTTTTTCGAACTCCTCCTAGGCCGTTGCTCCGATTTTCACGAAAATTGAAACAGATCATCTTCAGAGCATGTTAACAAAAAGTTATGGAATTCAAGTTGATTCGTCCAATCGTTTTCAATAAACGCACAAACAAATTTTACGTGGAGGTTGCAAAAACACACTAAAGGCTATATCTCCGCAACGCTTTATCGTATTCAAACCAACCTTGGTACATGTCATCACAAGCATGACTTGAAGCAACATGCAGCGTTTCGGCGCAGCGCCACCTACCTGTCCGGAGATACGAAAAATGCCTATTTTGGCTTATAACTTCTGAACCGTTTATCCAAAAATCATAAAATTGGTCTCATTAGATTCAGGGCGTCATGCCGAGTCGACTGATATCCAATTTTACCATGTCGGCCATTTTGGATGTCGGCCATTTTGAATTATGTGCAAAAATGCTGTATTTTATGAACGCATGAACAGATTGTTATGAAACTTGGTATGGGTCATCACCACGATGCCCTGAAGTAGCCTGACAAGTTTCGAAACAGCGCCACCTAGTGGAGAATTTTTTTTTTCAAACGCTTATAACTTTGGGTGTGGTTGACATATTTTGATGGGAGTGTGTTTTTTGGTCTCCTGAATCCTTGCCGACTCCAACGATACCAGACTTGCCAGGTTTCGGCATATGGTTTGCGCAGAGTTGTAATTTAGTGCTTAAAAAACATTTGCTGATATCTTCGAAACCGCTAGTCCGATCGAGACGAAACCAGCCTCAGAAGTTCGGAAACATAGGTCGATAGCTATACGCTAATGCCCAAATCTCAAAATATTGATAGTAAGGGGTAGTAAAATCCAATCAAAGTCAGGTGTCAGTCCTTTTTTACGTGTTTTTTCATATAAATGTCTATAACTCCAAAACAAAATGAAATATTTTCACCAAACTTGACACACATATGTATGGGCTCACTACGAGGACACATAAAAAAATTGGTGGGATTGTGCCTCTTGGTGGCGCTATAATAAAACAAAACATGAATTTCCCATTGACTTCAATGCAGTATTACGGTTTAAAATGCTAATGCTATAATTTAAGAATGCACTAGTGTATCATTACAAAACTCGGTATGTGTCTTCCGCTCTATGTCCCGAAGATATTCAAAAAGTTTCGGGGCAGCGCCACCTTGTGGTCAAAAGTTGTAATAAAATGTACAAAAATGCTAATAACTTTTGATTAAATTAGCCTATTGTAATGAGACTGGTCATAATACATTCATTGGCTCATGCCGAGAAGATAGATACCAATTTTGCCATATTTTGCAAACATATCTGTGCTCCATCTTGTTATTTGTTAAAAATCTACTTTTTCAAACTCATCCTAGACCGTTTGTCCGATTTTCACCAAAATTGATCCGTATCATCTTCAGACCATGCTGACAAATACTTATGGATTTCGGATTGATAGACAAAACAGTTTTCATATACCACTGCAACAGAGTTGAGCCATGATGCAAAAATTACTCTTGAGGCTGTATCTCTGCAATGCTTTGACATATTGACACCAAACTTTGCATGTGTCATTGTCATCTCAATCTGACTAAACCACATCAGTTTCGTAACAGTGACACCTATTGGTCGAAAGTGATAAACCATTAAACCATTATTATTGACTGTATTTAAAATTTGACTGCTATTTTGCCTAAAATCAACTTAATAGGTCCTTAATGGCTCATTGTTGCAGTTGGCTTGAGACTTCCAGCCATGCTGGCATGTCTTGTCTTCTTCTTTGCGCTTGGCCCCGATAATGGCTGCTTGCAGCTATATTTATTATTCTGCTTCTTCTTCTTCTTCTTCTTCTTCTTCTTCTTCCGCCATAGGAGTCTCTGGCAGCCCATAGAACCGTATGGTAAAAAGTTGTGAAATTTGGCACACTCATAGAAGCCAGTCTGAGCTGTCACTATAGCAAATTTGGTGCCTCTAACTCAATCCCTCTAGCGCCACCACCTGTCCAAAGTTTCACTCATATTTATGCTTATAACTTTTGACCCCTAAGGGCTAGAAACAAAATTCTTTTTTCATCGGATTCCTTGGCTCAAGCCGATTCGATTTCACCCTATGATGTCATTTTCCGGTATGCAAATTTTCCCGCCATTTTGAATTTTCTGAAAAACCTACTTTTTCGAACTCCTCCTAGGCCGTTGCGCCGATTTTCACGAAAATTGAAACAGATCATCTTCAGAGCATGTTGACAAAAAGTTATGGAATTCAAGTTGATTCGTCCAATCGTTTTCAATAAACGCACAAACAAATTTTACGTGGAGGTTGCAAAAACACACTAAAGGCTATATCTCCGCAACGCTTTATCGTATTCAAACCAACCTTGGTACATGTCATCACAAGCATGACTTGAAGCAACATGCAGCGTTTCGGCGCAGCGCCACCTACCTGTCCGGAGATACGAAAAATGCCTATTTTGGCTTATAACTTCTGAACCGTTTATCCAAAAATCATAAAATTGGTCTCATTAGATTCAGGGCGTCATGCCGAGTCGACTGATATCCAATTTTACCATGTCGGCCATTTTGGATGTCGGCCATTTTGAATTATGTGCAAAAATGCTGTATTTTATGAACGCATGAACAGATTGTTATGAAACTTGGTATGGGTCATCACCACGATGCCCTGAAGTAGCCTGACAAGTTTCGAAACAGCGCCACCTAGTGGAGAATTTTTTTTTTCAAACGCTTATAACTTTGGGTGTGGTTGACATATTTTGATGGGAGTGTGTTTTTTGGTCTCCTGAATCCTTGCCGACTCCAACGATACCAGACTTGCCAGGTTTCGGCATATGGTTTGCGCAGAGTTGTAATTTAGTGCTTAAAAAACATTTGCTGATATCTTCGAAACCGCTAGTCCGATCGAGACGAAACCAGCCTCAGAAGTTCGGAAACATAGGTCGATAGCTATACGCTAATGCCCAAATCTCAAAATATTGATAGTAAGGGGTAGTAAAATCCAATCAAAGTCAGGTGTCAGTCCTTTTTTACGTGTTTTTTCATATAAATGTCTATAACTCCAAAACAAAATGAAATATTTTCACCAAACTTGACACACATATGTATGGGCTCACTACGAGGACACATAAAAAAATTGGTGGGATTGTGCCTCTTGGTGGCGCTATAATAAAACAAAACATGAAATTCCCATTGACTTCAATGCAGTATTACGGTTTAAAATGCTAATGCTATAATTTAAGAATGCACTAGTGTATCATTACAAAACTCGGTATGTGTCTTCCGCTCTATGTCCCGAAGATATTCAAAAAGTTTCGGGGCAGCGCCACCTTGTGGTCAAAAGTTGTAATAAAATGTACAAAAATGCTAATAACTTTTGATTAAATTAGCCTATTGTAATGAGACTGGTCATAATACATTCATTGGCTCATGCCGAGAAGATAGATACCAATTTTGCCATATTTTGCAAACATATCTGTGCTCCATCTTGTTATTTGTTAAAAATCTACTTTTTCAAACTCATCCTAGACCGTTTGTCCGATTTTCACCAAAATTGATCCGTATCATCTTCAGACCATGCTGACAAATACTTATGGATTTCGGATTGATAGACAAAACAGTTTTCATATACCACTGCAACAGAGTTGAGCCATGATGCAAAAATTACTCTTGAGGCTGTATCTCTGCAATGCTTTGACATATTGACACCAAACTTTGCATGTGTCATTGTCATCTCAATCTGACTAAACCACATCAGTTTCGTAACAGTGACACCTATTGGTCGAAAGTGATAAACCATTAAACCATTATTATTGACTGTATTTAAAATTTGACTGCTATTTTGCCTAAAATCAACTTAATAGGTCCTTAATGGCTCATTGTTGCAGTTGGCTTGAGACTTCCAGCCATGCTGGCATGTCTTGTCTTCTTCTTTGCGCTTGGCCCCGATAATGGCTGCTTGCAGCTATATTTACATTTGTAATTACACTGTTGGCACTTCCCTTACACCTAACTCTAAACCCACACCTGTCCCTAACTCTACCCATATCTCACCTCAATATCAGCAAAGGTGTTTTGCAATACAATTTGAACACAGTAAGTACATTGTGCTTATTTTTTGATGTAAGTACATAGTACTTAAGGCCACCTAATATAAAGTGGGGACCATTTATTTTCAATTAATCTAAGTCAAATTACCGAACATACAATCTTAATTTAAATCAAAAAATGATTTTGTAAGAGATGAGACCATTTCTGTTAAATTTTTTGTCCTTATTTATTCCCTCGCCATGGCAACGCAGTTTGAGATATCCTATGATTGTTCGCAGTATAGCATCTTCAGTGTCCGTTTCATGTTGACTGAGGTTGGTGTTTATTCTATGCTTCTCCTAAGAGTAGTTTATAAAAACTCAGAGCCTGATTTAAAAAAAAAAAATCCAAATTCAAACCAAAATATTTGACTTCCTGTTGGTCGGAGCTAATGACAGTAAATTAGAAAGTTGTCCAGCTCAAAGAGAACAAGATGTATACAGACTTCGGTTACTGTAGATAAAACACCCCCCACCCCCATTTTTGACAAAAGATGGTGCTAGTTTTGTCAAAAGATGGCGATACTGAGGTCCTCCAACTTGTCCATTTTTAAGTCTTTGCCCATATTTACTGGACAGCATGTCTGATGTGTGTATTGAGTTTCATGTAATTGGAAGCATTGTAATATGATTGCTTAGCACAGATTGATGAAAATAAATTAGGAGCAGTATTGTTAGGTTTTATTTTACAATTACTGTACATAAATTTAAGTTATCTGTTTAAAGGTGTCATGAACTGGCTTTTTAATTTTTTTATACTGTTATCTTGGGTCAACTAATGATGTTTGTGTAATTTTTACTTTCAAAAACATCATATCTAATAATAAGTAATAGACTATTTTCTACACTGGTTTGAGGCTCTCTCTAAAACGCTGGGTTTTGATGAGCGTGTCACTGAAGACTTGGAAGTAAATGCCCTGAGGACCTAAATTCAAGGAAGGAACAGAGACTTAAAATGGTGCTGCCAAGATCAGGCCCTGTATCCATGTCCAGATTTGCAACCCTTCTGCATGAAGCTGATCAAACCACTGACACAACTGCACAAGTACTGTCATCTTCAAAGCAGACCAAGACAGCACAGAGATCTGACCAGAGCAGAGTATTGTGCCCATACTGTGACATTACAGATCATTTTCTGAGCCAGTGTCCCACCTTCCAGAAATTCAGTAGAGAGATGATAAATTGGATAAAAGATAACAACCGTTGCTGGAAATTTGGACAGTCACATTCAGCCAAACATTGCACTCTGAAAAAGCCCTGCCGCCTGTGCAATGGAAACACCTTCAAATCCTCCATGAAGTTAACAACCGGTCTCAGACAGAGGGTACATGCCTAGTGAATTCCACAAACGAGTCCCTGTACCTAGACAGGCCTGACGGTTCCAAACATGTTCTGCTGAAAGTGATTCTTACCCCCACTGCAATGCTCCAGCAGAAATACCGGAACCTTAAAGGCATCCTATTACAGCCCATTCCCAAAGCCCATCCTCTCTTGCTGATAGGTGCAGATCATCCCCATCTGATTGCTCCTATCGAGTGGGTTCGTCTTGGCCCACCTGGAGGTCCAACAGCAATCAGAACTAGACTGGGTTGGGCACTACCAGGCCCAACACGGCTTCTACAGCAACAGCTTCCAGCCTCAGCAATGCCCATGGAGGCTGGAGGAAAGCAATTATGTGATTAAACTTTAACAGACTTTGTGACTACTGAGGAAGATTCATGGTTTATTCCTTATCACATGGTTCATCATAACAGCAAAAATAGAGTGGTGTTCAATTGCTGTTTTGAATACAAAGGAACATAACCCCCACAACTACCTCTTTGCCGGACCTGCACTAGGCCCTTCCCTTGTGAGGGTTTTGTTGCGTTTCAGGGAGCATACTGTTGCAGTGAGGGGAGACATAAAAGGTATGTTTGATCAGGTCCGTCTACTGCCTGAAAACCGGAACCTTCTGTTTCGTCTGTCGTGACCTTGAGACCAATGAGTGGCAAGTGCTTCCTTTTGGCACAACTTGCAGCCCTTGCTGTGCCATATAAGGAGATGGAGTCAAGGCCCACCATTCTTACTACAGGATGAATCAGAATGGCCAGCTATGGCAGTCTTTAAACCCACTGAGGATGAAATGGAGAAGAGAAAGAGTGTTTTCTGCGGTGTCACCATAGTGTCAAACCAATTGAAATCCAGGGAATACAGTACATGGAAGGACTTTGTTGAAGCCACAGTTCAGCACAGTCAAAGTGACCTAGACCAATCCAGTCCAGCTATAGCTAAAGACTATATGATGGCAGAATGCCTCATTTCCCAGAATATCCAACGTGACAGTTTTCTTGAGGAATATGAACGATTGAAAGCCGGTAAGCCTGTATCCACAACGAGCCGCTTGCTCACTTTATCCCCAGAGTTTGATGAAGCCAGTAAGCTTTTACGGGTTGAAGGATGTCTATGTCATGCTGAAGGTCTAGAATTCCAGACAATTCACCCAATAGTTCTGGATCCTCACCATCCAGCAACCAAACTGCTCATACAGGACTATGACAGTAAGCTCTGTCAACCAGGAACAGAACGTATATTAGCTGAAATGAGGAGAAATGTGTGGATACTGAGAGGTCGTGAGGCAATTCGCAAATTCCAGCACAACTGCATAGAATGTCGCAAGTGGCCAGCCAAGCCTGAGGTCCCTAGAATGGCGGATCTACCCCTAGCCCATCTGAGACTTTGCAAACCTCCATTCTATAGCACTGGGATGGATGGTCTTGGTCATCCATGTTTAACCAGTTGATGTGCACACATTGAACTCCTCACATCTATAGACACAAATACCTTCCTTATGGCACTGAGGAGATTTATTGCACGCCAAAGCACCCCATCTGAACTACTTTCTGACCAGGGCACCAATTTCCAGGGTGGTGAGAGAGAATTAAGAGAAGCTTTAACAAAATCTAGTTTCAACAGCATCTTGCCAAACAGAAAATCGCATTCCTCTTCAACAGCTCCTCACTTTAGCGGCATCTGGGAGAGAGAAATCCGATCCCTCCATACAGTTGTGGGTTCACAAACGGTAACAGAGGAAGTACTTCCTCTTAGTACAGTGCTTATTAAGATAGGGCGAATTCTCAATTAGGGATGCACAGAATCCAGATTTTGAGGTTCGGCCGAATACCGAATCCACTGGTTAAAATTCTGCCGAATCCCAAACCAAATACCAAATCCAACTCCCATCCTTAGTCCATTATCAAAGTAAACACATTAATGACATAAACAACGTCCACAGCAGTGTATTTTTAATTTAATTTTAATTTTTAAAAAAAGGCAACATTTTGCCAGGATGACTGTGCTGTATTGCTGTCTGTAGATTCCTTCATGCACAACTCTTATTCTCTCGGATGGGAAGTTCGGTTCTTTTCCGCGAAACGGTTCTTTCGGGCAGTTCGTTTCAATGAACCGGTTAAAAAAAATGGATCACCGCTTCTTTTACGTTCTTACGTAATGACTGCGTTTCTATCGTCCCGGTGGATGAAAATACATTCAAACACATTCATATAAAGTATTTGTAATCAAAACTTAGTATAGTAATAATGATTATTGTCATCATCATCATCTTGGATATGGTTTTTAGTGAAGTTTTATTAACTAATTTCGGGAGGAGCACCAACAGATAATTAAACAACGGAGCCGTCAGCTAATCAAACCTAATTAACAAGGGGAGCACGTCAGATAATTAAACCTAATTGAACACAGGTGGAGCATGGTAAGCTAATCAATCTGATCAACGATAGGAGGTGTACTTGTCACATGCCTGTCCTGTCTTGTGTGCACATGTGGGTTTTGTCAGTATGGCCTTTGTGCTTCTGTCATTGTCTGATCCCTCCCCCCTTGTTATCTAATTAGTGTTTGATTTCTCCCACCTGTGTTTCCTCGGTCCCTGCCTCATTTGTTCCCTGTTATAAGCTCCTGGTGTTTGTCAGTCTTTGTGGTATCGTTGTAATGTCTGCGCCTCCGGTCCTCCCCGTGATTCTGTTCTGGTATGTTTTTGAGTTTATGTTTTGATTACGTATTTTTGCCCCCTTGTGGGTTTTGTTTTGTATTTGTTTTATTTTATAATAAATTACCACTTCTTTGCACATGAGTCCTCGCACCATTTTCCTTTGTGTTTGTGACGTGACAGAACGATACCCCAAAGACTGACAAACACCAGGAGCTTATAACAGGGAACAAATGAGGCAGGGAACGAGGAAACACAGGTGGGAGAAATCAAACACTAATTAGATAACAAGGGGGGAGGGATCAGACAATGACAGAAGCACAAAGGCCATACTGACAAAACCCACATGTGCACACAAGACAGGACAGGCATGTGACAGTACTTATACTACAGATTTACCTCCTCTCATTGACCATTTTTATTTTAGCATGGATGGCTTCAGGCAGGTCACCACGCCTGCACACTCACGCTGCTAGGCTAACTCCAAATGCTCAAGAAACAAGTATTTTCCTAACAAAAGTTTAAGCTATTTATAAACTCAACTCATACCGCTTCATCAACATTCATGGTAAAAGATTTCTGCTTTTCCCTACGAAACACAATTGGCATTTTGTCTTCTAACAATTCTAATCGATGAACAACTTCAATAATCAATGTCCTAAAGGCATGTTAATAACGTTGCGTTTTTGGAACCACGACAACAGAGTCAACTGCGAAAGCAGCACTCGGTCATCAAAGAATGCACACTGCTGAGACTCGCAACATTAAACTACAACAGTTTCTGTCTTAAGAAATAGAAAACGATCTTAAATAATGAATGTATTACTGGCACACCTCAAGCTTGCGATCGCTGTGTACTATGCCTACGTTACTTTTAATCCACGAGAATACGTTCCAGTGTTGCCAACTATTTTCCAAGGAAAGTAGCTAAAGCCTGCCCAAAAAAATCGATAAATGTCGCTAGATGACGTCATGTGCTAATTAGCATATTAGTGACGTCATCACGCCGTCCTTGCGTTCAGTCTGCCTGACGTTTTTTCTCTCCTAATCCGTGCTCATTTACTATATTTTACAATCATATAATACAGCCGACTGTCCAATACATGTTTTCATTTCCTATACCTTTTTGTCATACAATATATGATATAGTGAATTACAAAAAAAAAATTATATGTGTAAAATCTGAATTGAGAAACTGGATGAACTAAAGCTCTGTGATAGTGAGTAATATAAGTGATAAGCACAAGAGATGGAACTCATCATAACTAATTTATTCAAATATAAAACAAAATAAGTAGATAACATTAAGTGAGATATCGATGGCAACCTTGTGTGCTCATATGTATAGCTCGCTCATTCACGTCTGTCAGCTGCCTGCTGTCTGTAGGCGCGTGCAGCTCCCCTCAGCCATTCACTGAACAGGGCAGACGCAGAGAGAGGTGTGTGTGACGGCAGAGGGGAAAAAAGACCTCGCGCTCGCAGGACAGTACTGGCGACATTTGTAATTTAAAATAGCTGAAGTTTGTCCAAAAAGTCACTAGATTTGTCGCTAGTCGCTTTTTTGAAAATAAGTCGCTAGAGGGGTCTGAAAAGCCGCTAAATATAGCGACAAAATCGCCAAGTTGGCAACACTGATACGTTCATCATGCACGCTGTAACAGTCATACCGTTACTTGTTGTTTTTTTTCATAATTGGTTTAGCTGATGCCTTAGAGTGATTTATATAAGTCCCATGTAGTTCCAATAGGAGCAGCTAGGGGGCACTATTGCCTGGAGGTAACAGGATATAAGCTCAGCTACCATAGAGGAAGTCAGTTCGTTTGGTAGAAAATCACATTGTGAACTCTCTCTGCCTTCGTCCTCTTCTAAAGTCCTTTGTTGAGAACTCTTTGAGTTTCTGCTCAACTAAAGGACTTTTTCATGTCCTTTGTCACGAATTTCCCACATGAGCACTGAGCAGATTAATTCCTCCACTGGATACTAGAGGTGTTACATTCTAGCACAAGGAAGCTACAGCATGTGATCTTAACCAACCCAATCCTAAGGTCTACGTGTACCATCATTAACTGCCATCATTCCATATGTTGTGGATCACAATCATTGCATCATCACTTCATCTCAAGGAAAGACTAAGCATTTCAAATGATAAGTTCACTTCATCTATTTGACTAATTTGAGAGACAAAGACTTTTGGGGGTTGATTCCTGGTATGCATTGAGTGTTTTGCATTGGGATATAAGCACTGGTGAAGCAAATAAATAGAGTTTAAAAAGATCATTTGGTTTATGAAGAGGTTTATTTATCAGTACACGTCAGAATTCTGTTGAACCCCTCAGAGTAACATCTAACCAAATAAAAGAGGTGTTACAGAATGGCGCCTGAACAGGGACCTAATTAAAGTTTTTGGAGTCCTTTTTTTGTAAAATAAAAATTTTGACTGTACTGATTAATCTTCACAAACCAATATTACAAACCCTAATCTGCAATGGAAGAAAGAGCAAGCAGCACGGACTTCGCAGATAAAGCTTTTGTTCAACGCAGAGACCCTGTAGCTAATCTCATTGATACCTTTAGTGAGTTATATTTAGACTCAGAGGAAGAGAGACAACGTAGAGAGACGTCCATTAGTCAGAGAGATGATCATGTTGCTGAATCTGATGATTTGTTATTTCCTCCACCACTTGAGTTGCATGAAGACGGACTACAAGTTCATAACGAAGACGCTAACCAGCGTATGGGTAGTATCGAAGAGCATCTTGCTGATCTGGAGCATCGTGTCAGTGAACTTATTACCACAGAAGCTATGAATGCAAAGTTTAAAGCAAATGAAGACAAAATTAACTATTGTTTGCAAAGAGAATTAGACCGCGTTAAACAACTGTTCCATTCTGAAATTGAGGATCTGAGTCAAAGCATTGTGGATTGCTTAAAGCGTCGAGATGGACAAATAGAGCAACAATTTAAAATGTTCAAACCTCTCATGTCTACTCCAGTACATATCAGGGCTTCTACTACTCATAGGATGTCTCAAACTCCCTCCAAGATTGACCCAGCTACACAAAACCACACAAAGCAAGTAACGTATCTTTCTTCCTCTCCTAATCCTCCTGTTAAACTTGAACTGCCAACCTTCAGTAATCTTGATTCAGAAGATCCAATTGATTTTGTTGATAGATTTGAGGAATATAATGAGCTGAGACCTTTGTATCCTGAAGAACTTTTAGCGTCATTGTCTGTGAGTCTGAAAGGTACTGCTAAGAGCTGGTGGAGAGCGGAGAAGCAAAACATTAGAGACTGGGCTTCTTTCAAAGAAAAGTTTCTCTTTTCATTTTTAAATGAAGATCATAAAGAAGTGGCTGCCCAAAAGTTAGCAGACTACCGTCAAGGGGTTAATGAGGATATTAGAGATTTTGTTTTTAATTACAGAGCATTGTGCCTGAAGAATAATCCTGAAATGGCTGAAACTGAGATGGTCCAAGCGACTTTAAGAAACTGCAATCCCCGATTAGCTTCATTGTTAAGGGGAACAGTGAAGACGGTTGATGATCTGGTCCGACTTGGTACACAGATAGAGAAGGATTGGGTTGCGAGTAAAAAGAGATGGAGTCAAGTAAAAGATGAGGAACAGAGGAAGAAATCTTCTGGTGGAAGAGGACAGCAAAATCACCTCATGCTCATTGAGCCAACATTCAGCTCTCAATTTAATAATGTGCTGCAAACTCCAATAATTTTGAAGCAGGTTTACTTTAATGCTGTAATTGACACAGGAAGCACCTTCTCTTTGGTTCAGCAGAAAGTTTGGCAGAGGTTGAGAAGAAATGATGAGTATCTGACCAAAAGTACTCAAAGTTTTGTGCTCGCTAATGGTCAGAGTCAGAGGACTCAAGGAAAGGTTCTTTGGGAATGTGAAATATATGGAGTAACACTTGCGGTCACATTCTACGTGATGAATGATGAAGACTTGGCTGTACCTGTTATTCTGGGTCTAGATTTCCTGAAAGAAGCCAAAGTAACCATTGATTTTAACTCTTCACGTATTTTCTTACCAGATTCCAGCTCCAGTCACCCCATTTGTATTAACGAACTTCCGGGAAAAGCTGCCCTCGGGTTTTATGCTGCACAAGGTGATGTGGAAATTATCTCTAAAAAAGAAGACCAGAAGCTCATTGATCAAGTGGTGGAAAATTCTCATTCCTCCCTCAAGGTAAAGAATCAGTTGAAATCTCTCATGTATGATTGGTCATCAGTTTGCACACAGGAGTTAGGACGGACAAACCGCATCAGACACGAAATAAAAACAATTGATGAGCTTCCCCTAAGAAAGAGACCTTAACGAGTCTCAAGAGTCAAAAATGATTTTATTGAAGAACAAATCAAGGAATTACTTCAACAAAAAATCATTAGACCATCTACTTCACCATGGGCCTCACCTGTTGTGGTAGTTGATAAGAAAGATGGTGGATCCCGGTTATGCATTGATTATCGTGGTCTTAATTCTAAAACTCACCTTGATGCATATCCTATGCCCCAGATTACAGATATACTGGATTCTTTGCAAGGAGCTAAGGTGTTTAGCACATTGGATTTGAAGAGTGGCTACTGGCAAGTAGAGATGGATCCTGCCAGTGTGGGAAAGACTGCATTCATAACCGCATCAGGGTTATATGAATTTTTGTGTCTTCCCTTTGGCCTCAAAAATGCTGCTGCCTCTTTCCAACGTTTAATGGAACAAGTTCTTAGAGAACACAAAAACCGGTGTTGTATGGTATACATAGATGACATCATTGTGTACTCACCAGACATTCAAACACATCTGCAACATCTTAAACAAGTATTCAACAGTTTGCACTCTGCTGGTCTCACTCTCAATCTCAAGAAGTGTAAATTCATCTGTTCATCCCTGGACTACTTGGGCCACACAATCACTGCTGATGGAGTCAAAGTAAACTCTGACAAAGTAGAGGCAGTCAAATCTTTCCCCACACCAATGTCCATTAAAGAATTACAACGGTTCCTAGGGCTGGCGGCTTGGTACCACCGTTTCATTTCAGATTTCTCCACTAAAGCAGCACCCTTACATGCACTTAAGAAAAAGGGAGCTAAATGGATATGGACAGATGAGTGCCAGAGATCGTTTGATGTTATCAAAGATGATCTGACTAAAGCTCCAGTGTTAACAACACCTAATTTTGATTATTTTTTCAAAGTGCAAACAGATGCCAGCGACGTTGGTTTAGGAGCAGTGCTGACACAGGAGGTGGAAGGACAAGAGAAGGTGATTGCTTATGCATCCAGGTTGTTGAGAGGGGCTGAGAGATCATATTCTACATCAGAGAAAGAATGTCTAGCAGTAGCCTGGGCTGTGGAAAAGTGGCATCATTATCTTGAAGGCAGAAAATTTGAGGTAATCACTGACCATGCTTCCCTGGTTTGGCTTTTTCAACATCCAAAACCTTCATCTAGGTTGGAAAGATGGACTATCAGACTTCAGGGCCACCACTTCACAGTTCGCTATAGAAAAGGTCAATGCAATGTGGTTCCTGATGTTTTGTCAAGGAGATATGTAGCGGAACCAACAGCAATCCTGATGCATACCCCAGCAAAACCTGCTTGTAATCCTATCACTTGTGATCTACCAACGGATTTGTCTCAAATTGCTGCAGAGCAGAAGAAAGACATAGAGTGCCAAGAGATCATGGGGAAGGTCAAAAATCAAGTTACCACTGATCTTATGCGAACTCACTATGTTTTTAAAAATGATGTCTTATTTAGGAGTGTCCCAGCCTCCAAAGGAGGTCAAAGATTCCAGACTGTGGTGCCTGCTGACTTAAAGGAAGCATTTTTAACTTATGCCCACGACAGCCCCCTCAGTGGACATTTAGGCAGATTTAAAACTTTAATGAGACTCCTAGAATTTGCTTATTGGCCATCCATGCGTACTGACGTATGGCAACACTGTAAACAGTGTGAAAAATGTCAGCAGCATAAGCCAATGAACCTGAAACCAGCAGGAGGTCTCCAAAGTGTGACCATCGTTGAACCGGGATACATGCTTGGCATGGACATTATGGGACCGTTCCCGCGGAGTACCCGTCAAAATGAATATCTCCTAGTTGTGGTCGATTACTTTTCTAAATGGGTAGAGGTCTTCCCCATGAGATCTGCCAAATCCACCATCATTGTTCGTATTCTCATCGAAGAGATATTTACAAGGTGGGGAACGCCAGCCTTCATTGTTTCTGATAGAGGCACTCAATTTACCTCAAAGCTCCTGGATCAGCTATGCAAGCAGTGGCAGGTAACCCAAAATCTCACAACTGCTTATCATCCACAATCAAACCTGACGGAGCGAATTAATCGAAATCTAAAAACTATGATCGCATCATATGTTGATAATAATCACCGTACTTGGGATCAATGGATCTGCGAATTTAGATTTGCTCTGAATACAGCATGGCATGAAAGTACAGGGTTTTCACCCGCTGAAATAGCCCTGGGACGTCAATTGAGAGGACCTCTACAAAGAGCATTACAGAATCCACCAGATCCAGACCAACCTAGTTATAGTGTCATTGAGCGGCAGAAACTACTGCATGAAACTGTCAAAGAAAATGTTGAGAGAGCACAAACTAAACAGAGAAAATGTTATAACCTCAAGAGAAGAACCCAAGACTTTCAGGAAGGTGATCTAGTTTGGGTGCGTACTCATCCCTTATCTTGTGCAGATGATGGTTTTATGGCTAAAATTTCTCCAAAATGGCGAGGGCCAGCTAAAGTAGTCAAAAAGCTAGGTCCAGTAAATTACCAGGTGACCATATTAGACGATCCAGCTCAGATTGACAGTTACCATACCCAAAACTTAAAAATTTGCCATGTGTCCAATTTTGGAACCAAAGGGGGAGATGTGTAACAGTCATACCGTTACTTGTTGTTTTTTTTCATAATTGGTTTAGCTGATGCCTTAGAGTGATTTATATAAGTCCCATGTAGTTCCAATAGGAGCAGCTAGGGGGCACTATTGCCTGGAGGTAATATGATATTGGATATAAGCTCAGCTACCATAGAGGAAGTCAGTTCGTTTGGTAGAAAATCACATTAGCTGTGTCCCAATTCAAGGGCTGCGTCCTCTGAAGGCTGTGTCCTTCGAAGTGCGCGGCCGACGCGGCCTTCAAAGGACGCACCGAGACTTGTTTACAGTGGAAGGTATAGCGGATTGCGTCACCGCGGCGCGACGAAGGCCGTCCCAATTCAAACGTCCTTCGAAGGCTCCTTCAAAATAACGCCTTCAAATGCGTCCTTCTTTTCCCGTGAAACGAAGGATACTCGGATGGATGCTTCGCAGCCTTGCCAACCCCAGAATTCATTGCGCGCCGCGACGTCAGATTTTTTTTAAAAGAAAGCCAGATTACACATAAATGCACCGTAAGCATTGGGATTCAATTTACTCCAGTAGCCTTATCTAATGATAAATAAATAAAAAATGCAATAAATATTCAATAAATATTAATACAAATTAATTGACATGACAAAAATAAATGTAGCCAACAGAATAATTGATTTCATTTACAAAACTTGCATGACAATAATGTAAACAATTTATTGGTTTCATTAAAAAAAAAAATTGCATTACAAAAATAAACAATGCAGAGAAATAACTTTTTATTTACAAATAAAAGCTGAAGTCCCTCTGAAATGGGCCTAGCGACGCCCATGGTCCTCAGGGCTGGAGGCATGAGGACAGGAGGGTTAGAATGCCTGTCCCAACACCTCACTCATGAGGACAAACCATGGCCAAGTTTTCCACTCCCTCACCTGTCCCAGGACACTTGCAATCCTAATGCAGAGAAAATAAACATTCCTGTTAAAAACAACAAACACAACAGCAATACATGTCAGAAAAGATGTGTCTATTAACTTGCATACATGTATTTTTTTTTTGTTGTCCCAATTTTTTTTGTATACCTGCAAGGCAGGGGTGGAATTTTAAATATATGATGCAGCTATACATTTTGTATGTATTATACATGTATACAAAATACTCCAGAAATCATATTTCTAGATACTCAAATTTGGTTAAAACATTTGTCGACACAGCTTTTATGATAGACTATTGTTATCAACTGGATAAGGAGGGGTATAAGTAAGGGGTAATGTAGCCTACACCCAGCCTGTTGTTATCGCAGAATAAACCCCGACAGAGTGATCAGTGTCAATCCACACTGGCCGAGTTTTTCGGCCGGGTAAATAAATACTAATTTGCTGCTCTTATTTTAATAAAGCTGTCTGCTTCATAAAACAAAACAAAATATTACATCAGATCACCTAAGGATAAAGCCGCAGTGGTAACGCAGGCGACAAGTTCACGTTAAGAAATAAAGACCCCAGGTTTTTAACACTTTCGTTGGGTATTTGAGTAAATTAAAACACAATACTTACATTTATATTTGTATTCCTCTGCCGTGGGCTAGGCTGCGGAGAATCCGTGGTTCTATCCTTCGCGTTCCGGGGAGATAGGGTTGCCAGGTCTCTGCAACAAAACTAACCCAAAACTCCCAATACAATTTTCTCCATTGAGCGGCCAAATTCTCCCCTGAATTTGTGCGTTTGGGGATGGTGGAGCGCCGAAATCGTACTTACAGGGTTGAAAATCAACCCGTGGAAATATTTTTTTTCCCGCAACAACAACATAAAAGTATCCCAATACGGCGTGAAAACCGCGGACTTGGCAACACTGACGGCAGGCCGCATTAGAAGGCTCCTTCGAATTGGGACAGCCTCGTCGCTCTGCGGTGACGCAATCGGCCTTCAAATGCGGCCTTAGGAGGATGCAGCCCCCAAATTGGGACACAGCCATTGTGAACTCTCTCTGCCTTCGTCCTCTTCTAAAGTCCTTTGTTGAGAACTCTTTGAGTTTCTGCTCAACTAAAGGACTTTTTCATGTCCTTTGTCACGAATTTCCCACATGAGCACTGAGCAGATTAATTCCTCCACTGGATACTAGAGGTGTTACATTCTAGCACAAGGAAGCTACAGCATGTGATCTTAACCAACCCAATCCTAAGGTCTACGTGTACCATCATTAACTGCCATCATTCCATATGTTGTGGATCACAATCATTGCATCATCACTTCATCTCAAGGAAAGACTAAGCATTTCAAATGATAAGTTCACTTCATCCATTTGACTCATTTGAGAGACAAAGACTTTTGGGGGTTGATTCCTGGTATGCATTGAGTGTTTTGCATTGGGATATAAGCACTGGTGAAGCAAATAAATAGAGTTTAAAAAGATAATTTGGTTTATGAAGAGGTTTATTTATCAGTACACGTCAGAATTCTGTTGAACCCCTCAGAGTAACATCTAACCAAATAAAAGAGGTGTTACAACGCGCACGCGGTGACCGTGGCGATGAACAAATAATTATACTTCTGGGAAAGTGAATGTACAGATATTTTGAGGCTACATCACTCAGATACACTGCATGAAAAGTGGGATTTTCGTCAGTAAGCGGCACTGTAGATTGTCGTGGAAGATCAGGTTTACGACTGTACACGGCAGTTTGCAGGCGACACCGAAAACTGCCGTGAATTGTCAGAAATTGACGTGGGCCTTGCTTGGCAGTTGTCCCCCCCAAGACCCCCCTTC
The DNA here is from genome assembly GCF_024679245.1 of Pseudorasbora parva. Classification (NCBI taxonomy): domain Eukaryota; kingdom Metazoa; phylum Chordata; class Actinopteri; order Cypriniformes; family Gobionidae; genus Pseudorasbora; species Pseudorasbora parva. The sequence goes on along the minus strand of NC_090172.1, from coordinate 70,217,172 downwards.
CCTTAACTCCAGGGGAGGCTTGAACATGTAAATGAACATGCTGTGAGCTATACAAATGCAAATCAGGGTAGCAGGAGTTTTAATTAACCCATGTGACATTTTTCTAAAAGGTATTAACTTCCTTCTAAGAATATCTCTTAGATAGATCAGGCTCAGTATAGCCTAATTGTAAAATCTTAAACTTAAGCTTGAATTTATATATTTGATGAAAGTATTCTAGATTTTTTATTGTGTGTCATTTGCAATCAGTCCCCGTGAATTCAGTGCGACTCGCAATTTTGACCAATCACCGCAACTTTTACCAATCATTGCAGTCTCCTGCTAATAAGCGGCGTCATACATCAGCAAACTTTATATATTATATATCATTGCCTGTCAAAATTAACGTGTTAACGCAAATTAATTTTAACGGCACATATATATATATATGTGTGTGTGTGTGTGTGTGTATATATATATACAGGTGTTGACATTAACTTTTTTGCTCACCGGCCACCGTGGCTAGTGGTTTTCCAAAGTTACTAGCCACTCAGCATTTTCACTGGCCACAATTTTGCTGTTTGGAAATTACATTGTATATGTTTAAAGTTGATTTTGGCATATATAAATTACTTGATTTTGAATCATTTTACTTTATTTAGAAGATTTAAAACCCTTTCAAACTTTCAAATGCAGAATGACCCCCCAAATCTTGTATATCAGCTGGGATGTGCAGGTGGGCAAGGGGTGGGCAATATAATAGATTATAATAGAATATAATAGGCTAATATGAGAAAGGTAATATGACAGGCTTTGAGTTATTTTAGTTAGGATATATATATAATTTAAAAAATACCCTAAGCAAATTACAAAAACAATAGTTAGAAAAAAAAAAAAAATTCCGATACTAATACGACACAATGTAATTTATTGAATGTAATTGTCATTGGATACGACTTTCATCGAAAAGAATGTAACAAAATGTGGGCGTGGTCTGTGTTGTGAAATGAAACCACATTAAAATTTCCCTTAAACTGCGTTTGAAACATACAGCAAAGCAGCGACAGAGGAAAACACAGAGCCTGATATTATGCAAACATTTACCAATAATGTGGAAAGCGTTTTAAATCTGTTCAGTGGAAAATCCGCTGTGACGAATCTGTCCTCGTCTAACATCTGCTGTAAATCCAGGTAAAACTAGCTGCGTGCACGCGCCCGTCCCCAGATAACATGATCCCCAGTTGATCCGTAACACCGGCGGGAAGAAACAGCTGAATGCAATCAGTGGGCTATCTCGTCAGCTTGCTCAGTTTGCTGCCGATTTTAACGAGCAGTTAACTTCAGTAATCTCCAGGTTGCTGTCCATAGATGATAGGTTGCTTGCTTTGGAGTCGAAAAACTGTGTGGAAGATACTAACTTTAAGAAGAGAAGACGAGTGCCTAAGAGAAGACCAGTCCTAAGATTGCGGTAAGACCGTTATCTAAGCTAAAGTAACCTAAAGCAAAGCTTTTTAAGTAGCACAAGCTGAAATTAGCCTTGTAAAAGAACAAATGTAAGTTGCTTTATAAAAGTGTTTTCTTTTTCTGGTCATTTTACAGGCATTTTACAAGCAGTACGCCGTCTTCACAACTTCGTCATAACACTCATTTAATTGTTTTCCAGCTGCATGTAAGACAGAGACAGTACGCAGGAGCTTCAGGTACAAACATCCAGTTCTTGCATCGCACGCAGAAGCTGTGAAGAGTTCAGCTCGGAGTCGATTGAGAAGAAAGAGGGTAAGATTTATTAGATTAGATCCGTTTTTGGTCAGTGTGACTATTTTTCAGGTGCATTTTACGCAGTACATCGCGCAATACTGATTGTCTTTATTGTTTGTTTTTACAGCTGCTACAAGCAAGAAAGAGTGTGTTAGCTGAGGATATGAGGTGGGCCTTTGGAAGTGCGCTACCATAGACCTGATGTCTGATGAGGAAGACGGCATCGTTGGTGCGGTGTCTGGATGGACTGTTCGACCAGCCAGGAGCTCGCCGAGCTCTGTGCCACGCTGCAATCGAGATTAGAGGCGATTCCAAAGAACAGGGCAACGCACGACAGACGTCTGAAAAATGGACTGAAATCAGACAGAATGGCGCTAGTTACCTACAGCTCTGAAGCGGAAAACAGAGACTTCATGGTGCTGTAGGATTTTGGGCTTCTCGTGAGCTTCCTATTGTTGTGTGGGCAGATCTCACACGTTTTGCTTTTGGTTGTGTGTTTGTGTTTGTTCTAATAAAGCTCTTTCTTTGAATAAACTGCACGTCCCTGGCATATTTTCCTTTCCTCAATAAATGAATGTCCTTGATGGTTATAATAGCGTAGTCCATAGGATAACAATGACATGAATATAAAACATAATAGCATATCACATGAATATGAATATATACAAATAAAAAATAATATGCAAATCATAATTTTATATATATATGTGTAAAATTATTATAATTTGGGGGTTTAAATTTATTAATTTATTACCCAGGTTGACCAATAGTAACAGATCTGCCAACCAATCACGAGTGATATTTCTTGTTTCAATGTAGTAGTTTCAACCAATACTGAGAGAGGAAATTCAAGCCATTCCGGCAAGGCGCCGCCCAGAGCTGCTATTCATATGCTAATTAGAGCCATTAGCGCCGGCGCCAGCATGCCTCCGCAAGCTCCACATACGTCATGGTTCGTTTCCGTCAATATGTGGCACAGACGAACGCGACGTTCACAGGCTGTAAACTGACGTTAATTGTCGAAAATCAGGGAGATTTCCGGCTGTTTACGGGGACGAAAATCCCACTTTTCATGCAGTGATAATGACAATGCTATAGCGTACATCAAAAAAAAAAAAAAAAAGACAAGCCACTAGTCGGAACCAGCTCTCCCTTGATCCAATACGTCTCAACTTGACTTCCAAATGAGCTCGGTCACACAGGGACACAGTGAGTACAACCTTCTTACAAGCATTTGCGACTCAGGGCATTTCCACACCTTAAAGTCTGCACCGGGGTCTGAACTGAAGCTCATGTTTTGATTCATTTTTACATGTTGGGTTAGTTTTGTTTGCTTTCACATTGCAAATTGTGCGAGTGCACTAAAGAACTTACATGACATGCGTCCTGCTGTAGTGATGTCGTTAACGAACGATTCGTTCATTTTGTATGAATCTTTAATCTGAATCTTTTGAACAACGAGTTTTCTCAGAGAGCGATTCGTTCATTTGTTTACCGAGCACGCGCATACGTTCTGTACAGGGAAGTACTAAACGTGCTGGAAAATGTAACATGTAGCATTTTAATTAGATTCAGCTTAAATTAACGGGATCACTTTAGAAAAGATTCGTCCATTTTGCTGAACAAGATTCAAAGATCCGTATCAGTAAAAAGGATCCGAACTTCCCACTACTATTGTAGTGTGCTGCTTCTTGACATTGATTGGCTCGTAAACGGTACGTGCGTCTGACGTCAGCGCATCGTCACTCGGGCGAGTAACTCCCAAAACTTAGCCAGCTGACTCTTTGCCTCACTGCCTTACGAGACATGGCTTGTAAAGCAGCGTTTTGTCAATGATTTTGGACAGACTTCTAAGGCAGTGTAACAGTTTAATGATCTGCAGCAAAACAGAGAGAGCTTTCGTAAAAACTAAGCACATCTAATTACTACACTAGTACTACATTTATATATATATATATATATATATATATATATATATATATATATATATATATATATATATATATATATATAAAAACCCTGGAAATTCCTTTTAAATATCTTTAGAAGTTGTAGCCATTCATACAAACAAAATTCACCTAAAGAGGGCTTTCTATAAGGCTTTTAACATTACATCAACATAAAAAGGAACTTCCTGTAAATGGTCAGATAATTCAAACCATACAGAACGCTTTCGCACAAGAAACGAACCTAACCTTCGTTCAGTTTGATCCGGACAGAGACTTTGCAAACTGAAAGTCAGAATCCGGACGAAGCAAGACGAGCTGCATTTCATGAAATACAATCCAATTTGGAGCTCCTGTTTTCCTAAATATAACACAAATTTCTTACAGTAGGCTATATTGTATAGCATAATAATTATTATTTTAAGCCATCTTATATTTTGGGGAAAGAAAACGTATATCACGATTACGCAAACCTCAAAGGCCATGATTTCATTAAATAAACATGAGCTTCACATTCAGAATCTGTGCGTTCTACAGCCTTCACAACAACAACGCTCTATTTCAGAGCAGTTCACAATCATGATTAGTTCTCGTTTATGCCAAGTAAATGCGTACAATGACAAGGTTTCTGTACTACAATTATATTGTAATTTGTTGCACACAATTGTGAGGAAGTATGTTATTTCCTTCATACTAGTTGAAAGGAGCATTCTGCAATAATCAAGCAGTAATTTCAAAAGTCTCAGTTGGTTATACAAACATGTTTCTCCATTTGTCTGTTCAACCATTTTTTCTTCTGCCGCAGCAGTGCCGTTCCTTCCATTCCCACAGGAGCTCAGTTTCTCCAGCTAATTTTCTCCACAGCAGCAGCAGTGCCGTTCCCTCTGCTCCCACAGGAGCTCAGTTTCTCTGGCTAATTTTCTCCACAGCAGCAGCAGTGCTGTTCCCTCTGCTCACACGGAGCTCAGTTTCTCTGGCTAATTTTCTCCACAGCAGCAGCAGTGCTGTTCCCTCTGCTCACACGGAGCTCAGTTTCTCTGGCTAATTTTCTCCACTGCCGCAGCAGTGCTGTTTCCTCTGCTCCCGCAGGAGCCCAGTTTCTCTGGCTAATTTTCTCCACTGCCACAACAGTGCTGTTCCCTCTGCTCCCGCAGGAGCCCAGTTTCTCTGGCTAATTTTCTCCACTGCCACAACAGTGCTGTTCCCTCTGCTCCCGCAGGAGCCCAGTTTCTCTGGCTAATTTTCTCCACTGCCGCAGCAGTGCTGTTCCCTCTGCTCCCACAGGAGCTCAGTTTCTCTGGCTAATTTTCTCCACTGCCGCAGCAGTGCTGTTTCCTCTGCTCCCGCAGGAGCCCAGTTTCTCGGGCTAATTTTCTCCACTGCCACAGCAGTGCTGTTCCCTCTGCTCCCACAGGAGCTCAGTTTCTCCAGCTAATTTTCTCCACTGCCACAGCAGTGCTGTTCCCTCTGCTCCCACAGGAGCTCAGTTTCTCCAGCTAATTTTCTCCACAGCAGCAGCAGTGCTTTTTTCTCCCTTATCCATCTGGCGAGGCTCCCCCATCGGAAGCAATGAGTCTTAATCTCCCATCGAATGCCGTCAGAGCCTCTCAGTCACTATCCATCTTTTCTTTTTCTGTCCGGTGAAGCTTCCCTTTCCGATTGCAGTGAGCATTGATCTCCCGTCGAATGCTGTGAAAGCTCTACTGGCGGGTGTTTCCCCATCTCTTTCTCCGTACCGTCGGCCGATAGTACCCACTCATCTGATGCCAGGAATCTGCTCCTGGCGGAAGCTGGGTGGGCCCCCTCGGTCAGTCTTTCTTTTTAATTTCGACGCCCCATTTATCAATTTGGTAGGGCTCACTCATCTGACGCTGTGATTCTAATCTCCCGTCAGATGCGGCTTGAGCCCCCGATCGACTGTTTTCAAACTTCGCGCATGTTGAATCTCGTTGCGCGCTCTTTCTCCGGACGGTAAGGTTTTTTCGTTTGTTGCAGTGAGCCGGGCCCCCCTCAGACATTGCAAGAGCTTTCCCGATTGGTCATCTTAATTTGAGGAAGCTCCTCATTTATCGGCCATTAGGGTTAGTTTCTCGTCTGTTGCAGTGAGCCCGGCCCCCCTCAGACGTTGCAAGAACCTTCCCGATCAGTCTTTCCAATTTGAGGATGCTCCTCATTTATCGGCCATTAGGGTTAGTTTCTCGTCTGTTGCAGTGAGCCCGGCCCCCCTCAGACGTTGCAAGAACCTTCCCGATCAGTCTTTCCAATTTGAGGAAGCTCCTCATTTATCGGCCATTAGGGTTAGTTTCTCGTCTGTTGCAGTGAGCCCGGCCCCCCTCAGACGTTGCAAGAACCTTCCCGATCAGTCTTTCCAATTTGAGGATGCTCCTCATTTATTGGTCGGTGGGGTTTGTTTCTCGTCTGTTGCAGTGAGCCGGGCCCCCCTCAGACATTGCAAGAGCCTTCCCGATCAGTCACTCTAATTTGAGGATGCTCCTCATTTATCGGCCGTTAGGGTTTGTTTCTCGTCTGTTGCAGTGAGCCCGGCCCCCCTCAGACGTTGCAAGAACCTCCCCGATCAGTCTGTCAAATTCAAGGTTGCTCCTCATTTATGGGCCGGCAGGGTTTTTCTCGTCTGTTGCAGTGAGCCAGGCCCCCCTCAGACGTTGTAAGAGCCTTCCTAATCGGTCCTTCTGATTTGAGGATGCTCCTCATTATCAGCTGGTACAGCTTGTTTCTCGTCTGTTGCAGTGAGCCTGGCCCCCCTCAGACGTTGCAAGAGCCTTTCTGATCGGTAATTTTATTGAAGACCACTCCTCATTTAATCGGCCGGTAGGGTTTTTTCCCATCTGTTGCAGTGAGCCTGGCCCCCCTCAGACACCGTAAGAAGCCTTCCCAATCTACCCCGCTGATTTTGAGGATTCTCCTCATTTATCAGCTGGAAGAGCTCATCTTACATCTGTTGCAGTGAGCCAGGCCCCCCTCAGACTCGATAAAGAGCCTTCCCGATCGGTACGCCAAATTTTAGGCCGCTCCTCATTTATCGTCCGGTAGGGTTTTTTCTCGTCTGTTGCAGTGAGCCCGGCCCCCCTCAGATGTTGTAAGAGCCTTCCCATCGGCCTCTCTGATTTTGAGGATGTTTCTCATTTATCAGCCGGAAGAGCTCGCTTCTCGTCTGTTGCAGTGAGCCGGACCCCCCTCAGAGGTTGCAAAGGGCCCTCCCGATCGGTAATTTTACAAAAAATTCTCCTCATCCATCGTCCGGTAGGGTTCTTTCCCGTCTGTTGCAGTGAGCCTGGCCCCCCTCAGACACGGCAAGAGCTTTCCCGATCGGTCTTCCAACGCCCAGTTTCCTTCAGCCAGTAGAACTTGTCCGCCCGAAGCAGCGAGGCAACACGGGCTCTCCTGGTCTAGCAGCCAGGCCTCTCAAATTATCAGCCCACCAATTTTTCTGCATATTTGGGGGTTTTCTGGTGGCTGTCCTCCACTCCTTGCATTTTGGGGGATACTCTGGGTTCGGGCAAAAATCCGAGCCCGGAGCCCTCCCCTGGACAGCACGCCAAATACGCATAATGTTAACTCTATTTAATTTGATGTAAGTGGGAACTCATGAAGTGAAGTTTTATTAACTAATTTCGGGAGGAGCACCAACAGATAATTAAACAACGGAGCCGTCAGCTAATCAAACCTAATTAACAAGGGGAGCACGTCAGATAATTAAACCTAATTGAACACAGGTGGAGCATGGTAAGCTAATCAATCTGATCAACGATAGGAGGTGTACTTATACTACAGATTCCCGCTCCGAGAGAAACAGCAGCCGTCCCACTCCGAGAGAAACAGCAGCCGCCCCGCTCCGAGAGAAACAACAGCCGTCCCACTCCGAGTGAAACAGCAGCCGTCCCGCTCCGAGAGAAACAGCAGCCGTCCCGCTCCGAGTGAAACAGCAGCCGTCCCGCTCCGAGTGAAACAGCAGCCGTCCCGCTCCGAGAGAAACAGCAGCCGTCCCGCTCCGAGAGAAACACCAGCCGTGCCACTCCGAGAGAAACAGAAGCCGTCCCGCTCCGAGAGAAACAACAGCCGTCCCGCTCCGAGAGAAACAGCAGCCGCCCCGCTCTGAGAGAAACAGCAGCCGTCCCACTCCGAGAGAAACAGCAGCCGTCCCGCTCCGAGAGAAACAGCAGCCGTCCCGCTCCGAGAGAAACAGCAGCCGTGCTACTCCGAGAGAAACAGAAGCCGCCCCGCTCCGAGAGAAACAACAGCCGTCCCGCTCCGAGAGAAACAGCAGCCGTCCCGCTCCGAGAGAAACAACAGCCGTCCCACTCCGAGTGAAACAGCAGCCGTCCCGCTCCGAGAGAAACAGCAGCCGTCCCACTCCGAGAGAAACAGCAGCCGTCCCGCTCCGAGAGAAACAGCAGCCGCCCTACTCCGAGAGAAACTGCAGCCGTCCCACTCCGAGAGAAACAGCAGCCGCCCTACTCCGAGAGAAACAGCAGACAGCAGCCGTCCCGCTCCGAGTGAAACAGCAGCCGTCCCACTCCGAGAGAAACAGCAGCCGTCCCACTCCGAGAGAAACAGTTCAAGACGACGCTATCACGCATGCAGTATCTCAGCTCACCGGTTCTCACAGCGAAACATGTCTCAGTTCAGTGAACGGCCGGAGTTATACTTCAAGATATTAGTTTATTTCTAATCTGAGGGCCTGTCACTCATGTCAGAAAGTGAGTAACTATAGTAACTTGTGTGATCAGCACTGATTTGAGACGTGAACCGTTTAGAACGATTCAGTCCGATTTGGTGAACTGGTTCGACCGGATCACTATAAAGATCCGGTTAAAAAGAACGATTCGTTCGCGAACCGGACATCCAGCGGCGATTGTTTAGGGTTCTTGCCACCACGAGACAAATCGGCATTGCAAATTGAACATATAGCTCAACTCGAATTGCCTTCTTGTGACTGAAAGTACTGCTAAACAACACATTTTCTGTTAACAAGTCCCATTTTCACTTTCAACAAGTCCACCTAGTAAACACGTTGCCATAATCAACCGCAGAATCATCGACCAGTATCGCGTAGTGCAAGCGGGTTCGGTTTGGTGGGAAAAAATTCTAAGGTTCGACAGAAACCGAACCCAGTCAAAAAGCCCAATATTCGGCCGAATCCGAACCCGAATCCTGGATTCGGTGCATCCCTATTCTCAATAGCAAACCTCTAGGATACGTCTCCTCCAATATCGCTGACCTAGATCCAGTCACCCCAAATCTCCTGCTCATGGTGTGGCCAGACAGCTCTCTACCTCAAGTGACATACCCCACTACTGAGCTCATTGGACGATGTAGATGGCGACAGAGCCAAGTTCTCACTGATCATTTCTGGGCAAGCTTTACAAGACTATTTACATTACTATTATGTATGTATATTGTAATAATTTATTGTAATATGTTATTCATTTGTTTATTTCAGACCACACTCATCCTAATACAAGTAAAGATGAAAATATTCTGAATCCTGTGATGTGTTTTGATTGACACCTTGCGGCGAGAACAATCTCCTGATCAGCTTCTTAGTACAAACTCCTTTACAGGTTTGATATTCCATTTGTTGCAGAGTTAGAGTAGTAGAAATGCCTACTCATGCAACAAAACAGCTGAACTATTCTTTAATGAGCTCTAGATCCACAAAAAACATAATGTATGGAAGTATTGGACTCACCAGTGACTTTGAGAGCCATCTTTTGACCGTCATATGTACTTTCTCCACTCACATAACAGTAAAATGAGCCTTCATCCTGAATCCTGAGTTTCTCCAGCTGTAGAGAGACGTCTCCATCCTTCAGTCCTCCAGACTGACCTGAGCATTGAGTCAGTGAGCTTCGGTTCCTGAATGATTCCTCCTGGAGATCCTGGATCTTGCCATGCTTATAGAAGAGAACAGGGTTGCTGAACTGGTCATGACGGTACCAGCGGATCTCCAGAGCTTCAGCGTTCTCCGGAGGAGAGATCCAGCAGGGCAGAATGACTGTAGACCCGACATGAGCCACTATCTGATCACCAGGAACCACAACACTGAACGACTCTGAGAGACAGAAAGACAAACATAGAAGTGACTTTTAAACCAAACAGCTGATTGTCTCTTGAAACTCCCGATTGCCTGATTCCTATTGGAATTGACTGGATTTCACACATGAAATGTCTCATAGCAATTAACATCGGCTTTAAATGTAACTGAACAACTGGTGTTTGAGTCCTACTTGACAGTAAAATACAATTATATTAATGAATAGCTGGCATTCTGACAAGTGTATTAAATATCTAGTATATTTTATTTAAATTTTATTTATACATTGTTTGTAGAACTTTCTTAAATGTCTTCCTAATGTTGGGAGAAAGAGTTCTCAGAACAACATTCTAGAAACAAGAATTAAGGGTTGATAACACAATGGCCCTCATTTATCAATCTTGCGTAGAAACGGGTGTATATGTTGGCGTAAGATTATGCTTACACTCCTCTCACCGCCTGATTTATGAAACTGTGCGCACCTCTGCAATCCAGGTGTACGCAATACCTGCCCTTGATAAATGCGGCGGCTGAAAACGATCGTCATTAGAATAACACGCCCCTATATATTCAAGTCTCCGCCTCCCCCACGCCCTCATTTTACGCCATGAACAAACAGAAGACGGCAAAGAAGCGAAACTTCTCCGACGTGGAGATCGGGCGCGCTCAATCATCTCACTAGTCCACTAGTCAGGGCACTGATTAGGGCATAAGTCAATGGGCTGACTCCCTGATCAGTGCCCTGACTAGTGGACTAGTGAGATGATTGAGACGCGCCCATCGAGACCATCACCAGGGAAGTGGAAAAAAACCCGAAATTGTTTTATTTGGGAGTTTAAAGAGTGGGATTAAAGGCACCCACAAAAACAAAATATGGACACAAATAACGAGTACTGTTAATAGTGTGGAGGTTGAGAAGCACACTCCAGCAGTTTAAAGCTGTTTGGATGATAAATTACTATCACTGCATTATTTTACAGCACGTTTTGAAAAAATTAGCATTTAATTTCGTATCACGGCACATGTATTGGGGTGTACAATAGTGATGATGATGTGATGTGGAGTAAGATTCATTCACATTAATAATTACATGACAATTTGTAAGATTCTTCTTATTATTATTATGATTATTATTCTTAATGACGCTTGTTATTTAGAAGAAGAATGTCGTTTTTATTGATTTTATTATTATTTAAAAGAAGAAGGCCATTTTTATTATTTTGTCAGTCTGAATTATTTTAGTCCCAGTCCGTGCGCAGCTGCCGGGCCAGGTGGGCCTGAACCGTCAGATAAAGCGCACAGGCTCGCGACTGGAGGAATACATATGCCTACAGATCAAACACTTTGGTAAAGTCACACAAATTAAACATTGACGTTCATGTTGCACAAAAATAAACACTGAATGTTGTTGTTGTGGTTTTTTACAGTGGGTCATATAGCATATCTTGTCAGTGCGTTTTGTGGCGTTAGGAATTGTTTTTCTGCGCATTTTCACACTAACTCAAACGTGCGTACACCACCTCCTGAGCTGGCGGAGGATTAGAGCGTGAGTGTGTGTGTGTGTGTGTGTGCGTACACCACCTCCTGAGCTGGCGTAGGATTTGAGCGTGCCGTACGCCAACGTCCATATTGATAAATCTCAAAGTCACCGTGGGTTTGGGTGTATGCTGGAAATATGGTGTACGCACTTTTGATAAATGAGGGCCAGTGTAACTTGCTTAAATAATGGCCTAAAGTTGAAGTTAAACAGCAAAATCCACTGTTTCATTAAGGGGCCGTTTACACTCCACTGTTTTTAAAAAACACTGAAAAACATTTTGGATGTTCATTTACATGACAACAGAGTTTTGTGTAATCGGTGACTTCATGCGCATGCACATTGTGTGTTCAATCTACAGGCTTGCAGTGTTTCTTTAAGCCTAGTTCAGACTGCACGATTTTCAAACTCGTCGGGTCACTGCTCTTTTCACACTGCATGACTGTACAAGAGGAACAGTCGCTGACAACTCTCTCTCTCTTACAGGTGTGCAAATGACGTTTCCCAAATACGCATGCGATGTGACAAGTAAACAACGAGAGATCACACGTACGTCAGACTGGAGTTCTCGCGTGAGACATGAAATTGTTTTTTAAAATGATGAACTGCACAAGGTTTGTTTCAAATTGTCTGTGCGCTGATTTTTGGAGAAAAAAAAAAAAGATTATGGTGGAGGAAATTGCAGGAGAGAGAGGAAGACAGGATTGTGTTCTGCAAAGAGAGTTTGAAGCAAATAAATAATTTTGTAATGTGCTGCTGCTGTGGCTGAATGTGCACATTTTTGGGCTTTGTTTCTGTTTGATAGAATTGTAAATATATATATATTAAAACACTGATATTCTGCTCTATAACTCCTCCCTGAACCTCCCGCTGCCCTGTATCTCACTCTTTCATTGGCTGTCAGTCATCATCGATGTAATTTTCAGTCAGAACATTTCACACAGCAGGAGTTTGAATCCCAGACAGGTTCAGATATTTAGGCAAGGCAAGGCAAGGCAAGTTTATTTATATAGCACATTTCATACACAATGGCAATTCAAAGTGCTTTACAAAGAAAGGAATTAAAATAGGGCTAAAAAATGCATAAGAAAAAGAATACAATGTAAAGAGAATTAAAAATAATAAAATGATGATAACCAAAGAAAAGAACAGCTAAACTAAAACAGTTATAAAAAAATATTTAAAAAAATGATGCATAGATAAGGTGCGATCAGTCGGACGTACAGTGGCTCAGAGCTCATTCAGTAAATGCACAGCTGAACAGATGTGTTTTGAGTCTGGATTTGAATGTGGCTACTGTTGGAGCACATCTGATCTGTTCAGGAAGCTGGTTCCAACTACAGCTGGCATAATAGCTAAAGGCAGACTCTCCTTGCTTTGAGTGAACTCTTGGTATTTCTAACTGACTTGATCCTGCTGATCTGAGTGATCTGTTGGGTTTGTATTTAATCAGCATATCTGCGATGTATTGAGGTCCTAGCTCATTAAGAGATTTATAAACAAGTAATAGTACTTTAAAATCGATCCTAAATATAACTGGAAGCCAGTGTAAAGACCTGAGGACTGGTGTGATATGGTCATATTTTCTGGTTCTACTCAGAATCCTGGCAGCAGCATTCTGTATGAGCTGCAGCTGTCTAATGGTCTTTTTGGGAAGGCCAGTGAGAAGGCCATTACAATAGTCCACCCTACTGGTGATGAAAGCGTGAACCAGTTTCTCTAAGTCTTGCCTGGAGACAAAACATCTAATCCTTGCAATATTTTTCAGATGATAGTATGCTGATTTAGTTATGGCTTTGACATGAATACTGAAACTCAGGTCTGACTCCAAAATTACACCAAGATTCCTGACTTGATTTTTTGTTATCAGACCTTTAGCCTCAAGATACGCGTTCACCTTGAGAATTTCATCTTTGTTTCCAAATGTAGTGATTTCGGTTTTGTCTTTGTTTAACTGAAGATAGTTTTGGCACATCCAGTTGTTAACTTCATCAATGCATTTGCACAGGGAGTCAATGGGGCTGTAGTCATTAGGTGATAGTGCTAAGTAGAGCTGGGTGTCATCAGCATAGCTGTGGTAAGCAATATTATTCTTTTTCATTATTTGGCTCAGTGGCAGCATATACAGGTTAAACAGGAGTGGTGCAAGAATGGACCCTTGTGGGACTCCGCATGTCATGGACGTCCGCATGTCAACAGTGTCTAATGCAGCACTGAGATCGAGTAGAACCAGAATTGATGTTTTGCCTGTATCAGTATTCAAGCGAATATCATTTATAATCTTTATGAGCGCTGTCTCTGTGCTGTGATGCGGTCGGAAACCAGATTGAAAATTGTCAAAGAATCCGTTTGAGTGTAAGAATTTGTTTAGTTGATTGAAAACAACTTTTTCAATGATTTTGCCTATGAAGGGGAGATTTGAGATTGGTCTGTAGTTGCTCAGTATGGAGTTATCCAGATTTCTCTTTTTCAGAAGAGGCTTAACTATTGCAGTTTTAAGGGCGGTTGGAAAAGTCCCGTAGAGAAGTGAGGAGTTAACCACTTCTAGGAGATCTGCTTCTAAACAGTTAAACACACTTTTGAAAAAAGAAGTGGGGAGTGCGTCTAGGGCACAGGTTGATGTTTTAAGATGCTGTACTGTGTCTTCTAAAATTTTACCGTCAATTGTTTTGAAATCAGACATAGTAATTTTCCGAGGGTTTGGTCTGATCTGACTGACCCCAGAGCAACTAGAGGATGTGCTGATCGCCTTTCTGATATTTTTGATTTTCTCTGAGAAGAAGGAAGCAAACTCACTGCATTTGCTGTCTGAGAGCATTTCTCTGGGAATGTGACTCTGGGAATCACATTCCCAGATATTTAGCATGCCAAATATCTCGCAGATGTCAGTGACTCTTCTGCGTTTCTCTCTGATCGCGTCTTTGATCAGTCACACTTCGTGATTTTCACTCGCGTGCACGAGCACCGATTTGCCTATGACCTCGGGCATTTGTCTGCGATTTCGCAAAACCTGTCAGCGAGTCAAAATCGGGGCAAAAATCGGGCAATGCGAACTAGGCTTTTGTCAGGTCACCTTCATTTATACAGCACCTTTTACTATATAGATTGTTTAAAAGCAGCTTTACAGTGATAACAGGAGATTAATGGAAGAGTGACTTGTTTTGGCTATACATCAGATCTAGAATAAAGTTACTGTTTAGTTAGTTACTTTGGGACGACTTACACAACACCATTATCAACCAAAATAGAAAACTCTCAATGCGCTACAGCAGCTCATCCGTTTTGAAGCGATACCGTTATCATCTACGTGTAAACATCAAAAAACGTGAATCTGTGACAGCAGGTGATGGCATCTAAGCATTACGTGTTCAGTCTATAGACAAGCATGTTTCAATATGCATGTGTGTAGGTGCGTAATTTTTCTTTACAAAATGGCTGCCAAATGACTTGTCTGCATTGCATAATACAGCGTTGTTAGTCGTTTCTGATACT
>NC_090172.1:70182405-70197405 GCF_024679245.1 Pseudorasbora parva | reverse complement strand
AAGGCTGCTGTGTTATTCACACCCTGACCAAGACACATTCGGGGAAGCATTTTAATCCTATGAATGCATATAAGAAAATGCACAATCGAATCGAATGAATTGAATCGTATCGAATTTTAATGTGAGTCTTCCCAAATCGAATCAGTCTGAATTGGCAAAAATCGTTCTTGAATCGAATCGAAAACTTATGAATCGTGAATCGAATTGATTCGCTGCTTACCCAAAGATTCATAGCCCTAGTCTGAATACTTAGGACCATGTGTGTGTATATATATATATATTAGGGATGCGCGGTATACCGGTACTGGAAAAATACCGGTATATATTTTATTTAAAACGGTACGATATCATGATTTGGCACATTTCGGTATATGCTGCTGTTCCGAAGTTCACCGCTAGATGGCAGCGCGCTACCCAAACTGACCCGAAACAACCGGGAAATGTGACAACAACATAGACGAACAAAATGGATAAAGCAGTCGAATCTCACTCAAGATGCCCAAAACGAATTAATAAAGAGAGGAGTAGAAGTGACATTTGTAATGACTTTGCTAATAAAACTGATGAAGAACATCAAACCTAGCCAAGAAGCATCTGTCACTATCCTGACTTTAAGACTTCTGAAGAGATCGACAGGTCAGTGAATCATTCAAACCATCTCATTTAGACATTTATTTTCTTTTTACACTGATCAACGCACACACACACAGCCTAACATAAGATCTAATATCACAAAATCTCCAGCTTTCGTTTCAACCAATGACATTTAGATCTCATAATATTTGCATGCGTAGGCCTACTATTGCACTATTTACATTTGCTTTAGACACAACCAACTGTTTTTATGTGAATACTCACTAAAGACGGACATTTGTACATAATTCTGTGTATTTGACTGTTTAAGGAAACTTAATGTGTAATGTGCGAGCTCTAAGTTACAGGCGTGTGTGTGTGTGTGTGTGTGTGTGTGTGTGTCGTTATGAGCTCATATCTCCTTATTACGAAATGCTATAAAATCGCTGGCATGTTCAAATGATTTGTGTTATCCATCCCGAGACGAGCGTGAAATGTTGAATCGGATTATGCAGATTGCTTTAGTGTAGGTGCGATGTCTTTTGAAACCAGAAGCAATTTGCTAATGTTGAGAGATTTTTGCAATTTCCCACTTTATAAACTCAAAACTTGCATAATTGTACTCATTCGTGTGCAATATACCCGCGCTAATATCAGACTGTGTGGTATCGATTTAATATCGGTACTTCGGTATTAGTTTGGGGTATCGTACCGAAGCCAAAATTGTGATATCGAGCCATCCCTAATATATATATATATATATATATATATCAGAGTTTCTGCTAGAAAAAAATGGTGCCGGTCAAAGTGACCGGCAGAGGTTTCGTTTTCCGGACATTTTGATGATATGCCGGTCAAAAACTCCTGAAAGCAGTTTATGTAACTTTACAAAAATGACATAATCAGGCCGTATATGCAACATGTTTATTAGCCTAACTTTCAAATAGACGGAAAAAAAAAAACATGAACGTCCGATTGGCGTCAATCAACCAATTTTTTTAACTCATAGGCGTAATTTGCGGGTGGGACAGGTGGGACATGTCCCCACCACTTTTTTAAAACATCTTGCTTCATGGATTAACCTAACTAATACAAACAACACATCTCTGGTTAACTAGAAGAGTATAATTTCATTCGTTTGTTAAATAAGAGGCGATCGCTCGTTGCCGCTGTTATCAGTGGAGCAGATTTCTCTCGCGGCTCATGCAGTCTTTACACAGACGAGCGCTTTAATCTAACGCTTAACGCCGTTGCAGAGACTTCTGTTTGTTCCGGTCAGATCGCAAAACAAAACGCACAAAAACTGTTCCTGCTCTTGATGTACAACCACTGATGGTATTCGGTTTGAGGAGAGAGAGAATAGGCTACGAGGGCATATTAGAAACCAGAACTTCTGACCAGTTTAACAGACTAGACCAGGGATTATAAGCAAAGTGTGCAAATCTATTTGCCTTTATTCACGTGAAAAATCTTGCCACAACACTATTGTGTTTAGATGCAATAATTAAACGCAATTAATACATTTAATTATAAACTCAGTATGTCTCATTTAGTTGGTAACATTTAAATTGGCCACCGTGTGAAATGACAAAATCATATAATAGAATATAACAGTATACTGATAACTGTAAGCAGGTAAGCACTACAAGATGTTTTTGAAATCATTAGAGAAAACGACAAAATTACTTATTCACAAAATTACGTGTGTGAATAGGTGCTACCTGTTTAAAATGTGCTTGCACCCGATCATATTCAGTAGAAGGTAAAAAATAAATCCCTTAAACTTTAACATCCCGCTCATGCCCATCGCCGTGATCATCTGTATAACGCTGGTTGTTTACCGTGAGTTCTGAACACTGCACCATGTGCTTATTTAAATCTTTTCGTTTCTACACATATTAGGCTACATATTCCTCATGTCTGTGAGGCGAGCCTGTCGAGTTTCAGTTTATTTGAGACGCGCTCCAGTTCATGAGCAATGAAAGCGATGGCTTCCGGACCTAGTCTACTTATTTATTTCTTATTTATTAAAAACATGCAATTAACCGAAGAACCCTTTATTAAAATTAAGAGACAATTTGTACAAAACGAAAGAAAGGCTTTTTACAAAACAAAACTTAATATTAAACTAAATATAACCACCAAAATAATTTCTGACCCACTTGCATCTTTGCACTTAGCCTATCATAATCAGATGAAATCTAAAAATAATATTATAATATTATAACATAAATATGAAGAAAAAAACATTGTTTAATGGCTACAACAAGTAAGCTACAGATTTATGTCATGTCTGAGCTGGATTTGAACGAACATCATTTTACCGGTGGGTTCATGAGCGCGCGCCTGCGGATTATTGAGCTGATCACACCGGCTCCGCTCCGCTCATTATTGGCTCGTTCTCGATACTTACACGGGCAGGGCCGGTCTCTCGGGTGCATGGGCTCGGGTAGGGTTGGGCTTTATTTTTTTGAGCCGATCTACGCTCTAGTTCTGGCGAAAAATGTAGTGCTGTGCCGGCCCGTTGTCATAAATTGTTCTCGTGATGGAGCGGTAGTGGAGCGCTCTCGGAGCGAGTAAAAACCACAACGCTCCGACTTTTAAAAAAAATCGCTCCTCACTCCATTCAAAACCTCGCCGCTCCACTCCTCGCTGCGCTCACATAGGCCTACTCTGCTTCGCAGGCTGTGGAGAATTGCAATCCTCCATAGCCACGGAGGGCATCACGTCGCAGGCTTACGGTATCGATAAGAGTCAGTTTTAATCTGACAATTTGACCGAAAAGATTTCATTTTGTCGGACATTTAATTTTTTTCCCGGCCAATGTCCGGTAATTACCGGACAACGGAAACCCTGATATATATATATATATATATATATATATATATATATATATATATATATATATATATATATATATATATATATATATATATATATATGTAACCGGGTGGTAAATACCTTTAACGTTTGTTTCTCTTCTTGTATGTTTAAAACTGTTATTTCTTTGTTATTTACTGTTCTCAGTGAAATAAGTCATGTTAAACAGTGGTTATCTGTATTTTCCTGGAGTCGTCAGCAGGTGGCACTGTGTGTGCTGGGTGCAAGGCAAGGCTACCCAGACCACTGAAGGTCAAGAAACACAAAGTCCTTCTGTTGCTTTAAGTCAGGCTGCACAGGGGGTAGTTTCTGGTTTACCGCCTGAGAGAACTAGTCGAGACCGCTTTCTGGAACGGGCAGTTGGAACATGCCCAATGGTAGACTTGAAAATCAAGGGTGTTCTAGTGTCTTGCTTGCTTGATACTGGTCAGGTTAGTACTATTACTGAGGAGTTTTTCCGAGAGCATCTATTTGGGGATGAGAGTGACGTCCTGTCTACTTCTGGCTGGCTGAAAATCACAGCAGCAAACGGTTTAGAGATTCCCTATTTGGGTTACATGGAGTTGGACGTGGAGGTTATGGGGATGACCCTGGCTGAGTGTGGGTTCTTGATCGTGAAAGAAGCTCCTAGCCCATCATCCGTGGCAGTGCTCATAGGAATGAACATTATCAGTAAGTGCCGACAGATCGTTCACGCTGAATTTGACACCACGCTACATGGTAAGCTGGATTCTGACTGGAGGGCAGTCTTTCAGCAGGCACAATCTGTGGAGTTAGTTGAGCGAGTTTCGTGTGCTCGAGTCGTGAGTAAGACTCCTGCTCATGTGCCAGCTTGGTCGGCAGCCACTGTCCTGATTAAGGGGATTGAATGCAGTAAAAAGGAAGGTTCTGTGTGGTTGGTAGAACCAGCAAATTTGCCCTTACCAGAAGGTTTGGTTGTAGTACCTACGTTAGTCACGTCAGAGTTACCTGTGTGCCCAGTGAGAGTACTTAACCTGTCTCAGGAAGACCTTTGGCTTCAACCTAGGGCCCGTTTGGGTTTGTTGTCCCCAGTAGATGGTAGCAGTGCATGTTCGTCCTGCGAAGTAAGATTTCAGCGAATCTCTGCGGACACAGAACAGGTCACTATGGGTGGAGGTCCTGGTTCTGAGCCTCAGGCCCAGTCAGTTTTAAATCACATTGACATGGGAGGCACGCCTGAACAGCAGGTTCAGTTAAAAGCTCTGCTGAGCAAGTATTCAAGTGTGTTTGCCCTGGAGGACGATGATTTGGGTTATACAGATAAGGTTAGGCATGAGATACATCTAACTGATGACATACCCGTGAATCAGCCTTACCGACGAATTCCCCCAACTCAGTACCAGGAGGTTAGGGAGCACATCACTAAGTTACTAAGGAAGGGTGTCATTCAGGAGAGTGTTAGTGCTTACGCCTCGCCTGTGGTTCTGGTGCGCAAAACTGATGGGTCGCTACGGCTGTGCGTAGATTATCGCAAACTCAATGCCAAGACGAGGCGTGACGCATTTCCGCTACCCAGAATTGACAAGAGCTTCGATGCCCTCAGTGGAGCAAAGTTTTTCTCAACTGTGGAATTGGCCTCTGGGTATCATCAGATTGCAGTAAGTGACAGGGATAGGGCAAAGGCAGCGTTCACCACTCCTTTTGGTTTATTTGAGTACCGGAGGATGCCGTTTGGGGTCTGTAATGGACCGTCGACCTTTCAGCGGCTGATGCAGGCTGTTATGAGTGATCTGATCTTTCAGGTGTTGATAGTGTATCTAGACGACATTTTGCTGTTTTCACAGACATTTGAGGAACACCTGGAAAGATTAGAGGTGGTGCTGAAAAGATTGGCTGAGACTGGGTTAAAGGTCAAGTTAGGGAAGTGTCGTTTTCTCCAAGACTCAGTGCGTTTCCTTGGTCACCAGGTGTCAGCGCATGGGATTTCTCCTGACCCAGACAAGGTCACTGCAGTCAGTAACTGGAAGACCCCAGAAACCGTCAAGGAGTTAAGATCCTTTTTGGGGTTTTGCAGCTATTATCGGAAGTTTGTCGAGGGCTTTTCAAAGATAGCTGGACCCTTACATGACCTAGTAAATGCTTGCTTGAGTGAAGGCAGGTGTGTAAGGAGTGGTCGTCACTTTAGGACTCTGTGGTCTACTGAATGTGACCATGCATTCAATCAGTTAAAGAGGAAGTTGACGACAGCACCTGTGCTTGGTTTTGCAGATTTTACTTGTCCTTTCATTCTTGAAACCGATGCAAGCCAGAACGGCTTAGGAGCCGTCCTTTACCAGAAACAGGGTGACGAGAAGAGAGTCATTGCATATGCCAGCCGTTGGTTGCGTAATGCAGAGCGAAATGATCAAAATTACAGTAGTACATAGAGTAATGCTGCAGCTGATGCTCTATCTAGGCAGGAGTTTGCAGGGGAGCCTGAAACTGATCCAGATGCTGACTGGGATGAGTGTGTAACAATTTGTGGTGCGATAAGGCCAGGTACCAGCTTGGAACCTGAACTTGTGTTGAAGGGCCCGTGCCCGTTGAAAGTTCGTGCCCGTACAACCAAATCTGCCCATTGATGCGTTGTTGGGTAGTGAGGAGGTCTCAGAGAGAAAACAAGACTGGTTGGCTGTTCATCAGGAAAGACTCAGATACGCCCATGAGAAAGCAAGGGAGCACTCAGAAGAGAAAGCACTTGAGAGAGTGACTCGTCTAAATGAAAAGACATTTTGTCCCCAGGTCAGTGTGGGCGAGTTGGTATATCTGCGCCAGCGGTCTCCAGGCAGGAACAAGATTCAAGATGCCTGGAGCCCGATTGTGTTTCGAGTAGTGGAAGTAGTAGGCACAACTTACACTGTTGAACCTTTGGAGGGAGGGCCTTCAAAAAGGGTGCACAGATCAGAATTGCGTCCAGGTGCCTTGCCAACTCCTAGGCCTAGGAGTAGAGCGAAATCCCTGCCAGATATACAGCCTATCGTCATGGATGGGAACGAGATTTCTGGACCAGATTTTGTGGTAGTAGAGGAGGTTGTGCAACCCTCAGTGGGCGTGGCTGCAAACTCTCCCATGAATCCAGAGTTGAGAGGTGACCGCTCTAAAGGTATCCAGGTACGAGTATCAGCAGATACTAGTAGAGACTCTGTAGAATCGGATGATGTGGTCCTGAATGCAGAGGCTCCAGAAGAGTGTGTCCAATCACAGGAGCTAGAGACTGGTGAGGTGCGTAACCCAGTCAAGAGGGAGGTACCAGTACCAGCTGTGCGTAGGAGCAAGCGAGCAACTGCGGGTGTCCACACAAATCCTTTTCATGCACCCATGTCGGCTTGTCACGCAGTGAGTGTCAGCACAGACATGGTGTCTCAAGTACTGGCTGGTATTGGCACTGCATTGTTCAAGAAGGCGTTACAAGGTGCCATGAATGCTGAAATTCGTGATTGAGTGAGTCATCGAGGACGCTGACTTATTGCAGGGGAGAATGTAACCGGGTGGTAAATACCTTTAACGTTTGTTTCTCTTCTTGTATGTTTAAAACTGTTATTTCTTTGTTATTTACTGTTCTCAGTGAAATAAGTCATGTTAAACAGTGGTTATCTGTATTTTCCTGGAGTCGTCAGCAGGTGGCACTGTGTGTGCTGGGTGCAAGGCAATGCGCATGCGTCCTCTCTCCTCGATCATTTTTGTCCGATGTCCAGCGAGCAGTGTGAGAGAGACGCACACTCTCTGAAAATTGGGGAGATTTTGTGATCATCCACGGGTAAATACCGTGTTTTATGATTATATCCTGGATAAATACCAATTGTGGATGTATATTTTTCTGTGTTACTTCTGAGAATTGTCATATTTGAAAGGTAATGTCGTGTATAATGTCCGCGAATATATGACGTCACACCATGCGGTCTAGGCCTGTTCAGTTAACATTGAGAAATGTGATAAACGTATGTTTTCCAAATGTTTCATGTAATGTTCATGTGATTGTTTACACAGTGTACAACATTATATTGGGGATTTCAGCCCTGGTGAATTGAATGTGGTGGTATACTGTATAGGAGCTGATCGTTATGTGAGTGTTATTTTCTAACATTTCACTCCAATGATGTGTAAGTGGGTAATATAAAAATGTACTCATGTTGTTTGTTCTTTTTGTACAGTATTCCCACTGTCGTATTGTATTGTGCATATTTTGATTTTGGAATCGTGTTACATTATTCTACTCTTTATCTTTGATCTTTCTATCTTTTTCACTGAGATTTTTGTGAACTGTCATCTCAACTAAAGTTGAGAAGCCATTTCTGATAGTGAATCATTCTCTTAAAGAAATGCAGATGAATAAACTACAAAGTGAAAAGAACCCCTCAATGTGTTCCTGGTGGTTAATTTAAATCCCCGGTCACATATATATATATATAATATATATATATATATATTAATAAATCGTATAATCATATTCCCCAGAGGACCAAACACCAGAAGAACCCTCAATAAAATGTATGGTGAGCCCCATCAGCTGGACAGCTGTCTCCAGACTAATGACCAAACTTCCAAAGGCCAGCACAGCATCCCCAGTTCATCCACCCAAACCAGCTGCTGATAAGAGAGAAAGGGTAAATGCTTACAACAACAGACATTTCCTGAACGGCTGTGAGAACTGAAGTAGAAGGTGACTTGGATCAAAGGCCAAAATAGGTGCTCTGTGGGCGTGGTTTTAATACTGCCAATTGCACATTGAAAGCCCTCTGTCCATCTTGTAACAGGACGCATCTGCACTGAAGAGTCAGTTGATTTGATTCCCAAAGGCTGCTGATGGGGGCTCAAGTTTTGTTCCAAAATTGCAACAAATCCATGGAGGCATATGCAATTCTGGAGGATGGGTCAGAGCGGACCATTATCCTACATGAAGCAGTGCAGATGTTGAATCTAAAGAGACAGCCAGAGCACATGGTTCTTCGTATGGAATATTCCCCAATGTGAAACCAGTAGTCACCTCACCTCATCACACCCATAGAACCGATTGAGTCCCTCGGGTGGCCCTTCTGCTGTGAGAACACACCTGGGATATAACCAGCAGAACTTCCCTACAGCAGTGTCTCTTCACCAGCTTACAGCCCAGTCCACACTGGAACGAGAAGGTACTGACCAGGTCAAGAAAAGCCCAAGAGTCTATCCAACTTCTCCAACCATGAGAGTGGATGTTAACAGAATCTAGCGCTATGCTAGCCCTCTTCTACGTGCCAAAGGTATGCCATGTCTACAAGAAGTTGTCCTGCCACAATTAAGGGGAATAGCGAACCGGCTGAACAAGAATCCTGATCAAGTGGCGGCCTACCAAGAGGAGGTAGTCAGGTTACTAGTCTCAAGCTAATAGTCTCTTTGTTTGTCCCGTGGTTTACTTCAGTCAGCCGGATCCAGATCAGATGGTGGACCTGCACCAAGACACGACTACAACTCAGCCCTGAAGTGTCTGACCGTGTCAACTAGACTCTCCGCTGTGACAGACTCCTTCACATATTCTCTGTGGAGATGAAAACATTATCGGAATTGTTTTTCAGAAAGCAACTATAAACGCTGTATATGCGTGCCAGACAAGTCATTTGGCAGTCATTTGTTAAAGAAAAACTATGTGCCTGAACACATACGGGCTTAGTGCATGCCATCAACGTTCTCACAGAATCATGTTTTTTTTTTTTCAGTTTACAGAGAGATGATAATGGTGTTGTTTCAAAACTATTTCAAAACCTGTTTCAAGGTTTGTGTTCTCTAGCCGACGGTTCGGTTGCCGTGTGGATGAGCAGCTGGAACACATTTCTATTTTGGTTAAAATGGTGTCGTGTAAGTGGCCTTAAAGTAAATAACTAATGATCTCCGATTACAGAAATTAATCAATCAAAAACGTCCCCGGTTACGTATGTAACCTTAGTTCCCTGATAACAGGGAACGAGACGCTGCGTCAGCTGACGCTACGGGGAACGCCTTCAGCGTGACAGGTGTCTGAAATCGCTATCAAATCACAATCCTACTGACCATCGGCAGCTGGTGATGTCATCACCGTGCGACCAGGAAGTATAAAAGGGCACCGTGCCAACATGACGCTATCCGCTTCGTCTGAAGGGACTGTGGGCAGGCACACCTTGAAGCATGGCCATGTGATGCAGCGTCTCGTTCCCTGTTCTCAGGGAACTTAGGTTACATACGTAACCGGGGCCGTTCCCTTTCGAAAGGGAACTCGCGCTGCGTCAGCTGACGCTACGGGGAACGATATACCCACGCCGCCATGCTGAGGGGAGTGCACGCCCCTTACTGGCAGTGAGAACTGCCTGGACGAGTGTTCGCGGAAAGTCTGAACCACTCCCCCTCTAGCCACACAGGCTGCCAGTGACACCATTCCCTACGGTCATAGCCCAAGCTATATGCCTAAGAGAGAACCTAAACAAGTTTTGACTGAGGTTTCCTACTCTCGGCTTGCTCGAGGGCCTGGGACCTACTACTTTCGAAGGAAGGAGTCCCTTAAGGGAATGTGGCTAGGGGACCCGAGGGCGCCACCAGCCGTCACTAATTCGGGAAAAACCTTCACCGAATGCCACCAGGGAGGCCTCACCTGGCATCACTTCTGTGGGATACCCCAGCTTGGCCAACCCTGTCTGTCAAAACAGAGCCTCCGGACATCGCTCTACTTATGAGCATCCAGACTGAGGGACTGCAAACTGGCAATGTCCTCCTTAACTCGGAGACGGGAATCCTGGAGAGCAGTACTCAGCTTAGTGCTTCTTACCCTTGCCATCGAGGGGAGTCTCTTCTGCTCGATCCTAGGATCTACTGAGCACATTTATTACAGGGGTGCTCAGGAGGCCTAAAAAAGGCCTATGGACTGATCTACCCAGGAGGCCCCGAGGGGGGCCTGCCCGTCTGATCAGACTCAAGCGGCCGTAAGCTCGCAGACGACCCTCAATGAGGGGAGCTCTTAAGCCAGCTTGGTAGGTAACCCATGCTGTAGGCTTGCCAGTCCCCTGTCCTGAAGGGACTGCGCAGCAGAAACGGAGTCTCGTTGTGCTAGGGCATGAGCCCGCCCTTGAGTTATACCGGCTCAGGCCGGGACCCACCGGCGGGCAGCCGCTAGCTGTCAGCCCAAAGCTAGTTATACGTTCCCGTTCCAAGGAACCGTTTCCCCTCCAGGGAGGCCATGAGGCGCCTCCACCCAGCACCGTTAGTGTTAGCTGTTAGCTGTTAAAAGCCGCAGGAAGGTGGCTTTACTGGTTCCTCAGGGGGCTCATGAGGCTATAACGCCAGAAGCCACCCACGCTAATGGCTAGCTTGTCACCGAGACCTTGGTCCGGGAATCCTCTCCCAAAAAAGCCCAAAGAGGCCTGACAGCATAATACACTGGCCTAACGAGCGTCCCAGCTCGGGGCTCACCCTCAGGCGGCCTGCAGGCAGGTGGCTTTACTGGTTCCTCAGGGGGCTCATGAGGCTATAGCGCCAGAAGCCACCCATGCTAATAGCTAGCTTGTCACCGAGACCTGGTCCGGGAATCCCTCCCAAAAAGGCCCAAAAAGGCCTGACAGCATAATACACTGGCCTACCGAGCGTCCCAGCTCAGGGGCTCACCCTCAGGCGGCCTAGAGCGCCCTACTTCCTGCCAGCCAACGTGCAAACTGTTGGGAGCTGTTGTGTTCCCGGGGCTCGCCTCCAGGGAGGCCTGTTTGATGCCTACGTACAGTCCGGTCTTTTTAGGGCGGCCCGGAGAGGCCTATTGCCGAATGGCAGTTCCCTATTAGATTGGTGACATACGGTGCTTATCCGATGGCAAATCCCACCGGAAACCCCGCAGGGCCGGGAAACGACCATAGGACGGCCTGAAGCGGCCCGTCCCTGATAGCAGACTATGCTAGCCGCCTGGCTAGCACCCATGCACACTGTTGCAAGACCTGGGAACCGGGGCTCACCCTATAGGAGGCCTAAAGCGGCCTAGATCCTGTCAACCAATGGTCGGAACCCTAGGTCACCCCCTCAGGGGACGCCATGTGAGGCGTGCTGAAACTCAGCGAGCCCTTAAAGTCGGGCTGACAGTGGCTGTCTGCTGGCTGATGAGGACTGGGTATCCAGTCACTACCTGGGGACTCATCCCCAGGGAGGCCGTTAGGGGCCTACTTTTGACGAGGTTTCTACTGCAGCCGACATCGTTGGGGAGAACCCTCCCCGCTCACATGGGCCACGATGTCGGAACTCACCCGCAGGGAGGCCTACTCTCCGGGGCGGCAGTGGCTCAGTGGTTCATGTAGATTGTCTACAAACCGGAAGGTTGGTGGTTCGATCTCTGGTTCCACCTGACCAAGTGTCGAAGTGTCCATGAGCAAGACACCCAACCCCAGCTGCTCCCGACGAGCTGGATGGTGCCTTACATGGCTGACATCGCCGTCGGTGTATGAATGGGTGAATGTGAGGCAAGATGTAAAGCGCTTTGGATGGCCATAGGGTCTGTTAAAAGCGCTATATAAATGCAGTCCATTTACCATTTACTGAGGCCTACCACCTGACCCAGAGTTAAGTGCCCGGACTGCCTCGGCGGGCGTCTCCCGCCAGCCAGCCTTCTATAGTCGGTCCGCCCCAGCGGCCCATAGCAGCCTTCTGCGACGGCGCAGTCTCTCAGGCAGCGCCTACCAGCGTGGACCTAAAACACAATGCCCACAGCAGTGCACTCAGCATAAAACGCCTTGCACCCTCTAAAGTGAGGGGAGTACAACTTACGCCACCTGCCTCCAGGGCGGCCGTCTGGTCGTCCAGCGGTCCACCGTCCGCGCAAGGGCGTCAGCCGTGACAGTGTTTCGACTCAAGGGGAGCATCCTACCAACCGATGCTTTCAGATGGTTGCGAAGTACAGCTCGACCCAAGCCTAAAAGGTGAAGCAGAAGACACAGAGCAAAAGTGAAAGATATTGAACACACACAACCGGCCATTTCCTGAACCAAGCCGGGGGGCCGCCCAAAAGTGGCGGCCGCACTAGCTCTGGGGGGCGGGGCTAGCAAAACCAGTCTGACTGCGCACCGCGAAGAGACGCCTACCCCATCCCCACGACCACTGGCTGAGTCGCGATTCATTCTGCTATACACCTTTTTGCATTAATAACAACCCCCAAATGCAGAAGGGGGGTGGGCATTGGCCGGACGACCCTACTACGGGGAGGCCGGGTAGGGATACAAAGCTCCTGCGGGGATACCGACAGGAGCCCGGGGCAACTGCCAGGGCGATATGCCACCGCGAGACGCCACCGTCATCCCATCAACAGCCTAGGCCAACCTGATGCACTAGCATCGGTCTGATAATCCCACAACAACGGCCCTAAAAAGGACTGGGACAGACCTTACTGCAGTTCATGCGCTAGCCTAACCTCACAAATTCATCTAGATATTCTAGCAGATCGGCCTGATAGGCCTGCAACACTGCCATTGTGTGCAAGGCCGCCGCCGCCTGACCCGCCGACGTGTATGCCCTGCCGTTAAGACGCAAGGTCGTCTTTAATGGTTTAGACGGCAGGGCAGGAGCTCTTAGTGTCGATGGCCGCCCAGACGCGAGATAGTTCGCGAACGTCTCGTCGATGGGCGGCATCGACACATACCCTACCTCGGCCAATCCCTCGACATCAGCGAAGTTAAACCGCTGATGCCGATGGATTCGCGCCGAGTAGGGTTTCTTCCATGCCCCCACGACCTGCTCGTGAAGGTCGGGGAGGAATGGAAGGCTATGGTCGGGGAGAAACCGATCGCCCAATCTGTCTGGGCGGGCGGCCTCTCCCCTGGCTCTCTGCCACGGCAGCTGAAGTCTCAGCGCCGCGCGCCCCATTACATCGTACAGCTCCCCATACATGGGGCAGGATGGCTGGGAGGATTCAGCCTCAGCTTCATTTTCCCCCTCATCCACAGCCATCCTCTGATCGACCGGAAGAACATGGGCTGACGACGAGGAGGAGTCTCCATCCGACTCCTCCTCCGTCAGCCTGCTCTCGCGACCTGGCTGATTGTCCGCGAGAACTGTACTCTCGAGACGATGAGCCAGATCCATCTGGGAGCCCCAGGACAGACGGCGCCGCTCAGCCTCAGCTTGAGCGGGACCGCTCCCAGATGCTGGCTCTTCTTCCCTCGAGAAGAAGGCCAGGCGAGAGCGGAGCGTCCTCAACGGAAAACGCTCGCAGTTTGCGCAGGAGGCCCCCTCGAGAACCTCCCGCGTGTGCTCTTCCCCCAGGCAGAGCACACAAAGGGTGTGTGTGTCCTCAGGCATAAGAAACCTGGGACATGGATCAGCGCACTTCCTGTACGCTCCCTTAACCTTGCGTGTGCATTTCATTTTACGACTTTCCAGCGAACCAGACAAAACAGTCCCTGAAGACGAAAATATATTGTCATGTTGGCACGGTGCCCTTTTATACTTCCTGGTCGCACGGTGATGACATCACCAGCTGCCGACTGTCAGTAGGATTGTGATTTGATAGCGATTTCAGACACCTGTCACGCTGAAGGCGTTCCCCGTAGCGTCAGCTGACGCAGCGCGAGTTCCCTTTCGAAAGGGAACTTGCTTTAACTGGACAGTTACTTTTTCCTAGATCTGATGTAGAGTCAAAACAATCTCTCTTCCATTAATCTCCTGTTGTCACTATAAAGAAACAGTCTATATTGTGAAAAGCACTATGTAAATGAAGGTTACTTGACTTTTTAAATATTTAGTTTGATGTAGTAATGTATTTTGAATTATACACTTCTTTTCACTGCGTTGCTATTGTACTCTAGTCTGATTGAGACGCAGTTGATCTTTTCAAATTTTGCCCCTTACGGCTGATTTGAGCAAGCTTGCATCTTTTGCATCGTACAAATGTGATCGGTTTATGTAATTGGCCAGCTGAGAGACCATCTATAGAATCAAAGGAAGTAACTATCAACTGGTTCAGTTCAGTGGCCAATCATCTGGAGCATTCCTAGAAACTACCTAGTGTTGTCTTTGAGCAATGGATTCTCAAACACCTCTGCTTGGCCATCGTGTGGTGATGGTGATGTTATCAGCTCATTTCATTTATCACTTCAATTATAGTCTGTGATTGGCTACAATGATCAACGCTCTTCACCCTGCTTTCAAACGCACACTTGCATATCTGTGTAAGCACTCAGTGAAGAGTGCCAAAGATGTCTATTTACAACATGTTTTTGAAGCGCTGAGCATTGTAGCCAATCTCAGACATATATGTTGAGCGCATGAACACAATGGCCAATCATATGTGTTTTAGATCCAGTGACTCCTAATGTATAGTGTAGCCATAAGAGATGGAGTCATAGCCAGGTCTTGGCTCACCAGTTTTGGAGTCCCTTTATTCAGCACCACCAACTTCCAGATCAGACCGATTTTGAAGACGGAAGAAGCTGACCTGTAATCTGATAATTATTGAACGTCCTCTGTAAATGTAAAGACAAATGCTATTGCATGATTATAGTATGTTTAGTGTTAAACATAATGTAAATGTATTATAATAAAAACGAGCAGGATATTCTGTGTTTTATAAGATATTCT
>NC_090172.1:69859905-69867405 GCF_024679245.1 Pseudorasbora parva | reverse complement strand
CCACTCTGAAGGCCTTTAGCATCTGGCATCGGATGGAAGCGGAGCTATATAGCCGGTTACGGGACTCCTTCCCACAGATGTGAAGCAAAGATATGCCTAAAACTCCCGCGGATATCCAGCAGTACCACTGGAATACATTAATTATGACACGCTCACTGCTGTAGACCGAGCTACACTGAGCAGATCGGGCTGGACACTGGATGGTTACGGACTTGATCATTTTTAACCCAAAAAAGTTCCGGACAGCAGCTTTAAAATGCTTCTGGATGTTGATCTAGGTGTAAGGTGTAGAACTCTGCCGTCTGGTGGTTGGGCTTTAAACTGTGTGTATTCATTTATTACTTGAGGGGTGAGTAAAGGAGGACAGAATTTTCATTTTAAAGTGAACTATCCCTTTAACTCCATCTGCCTCTAATAATCAGATCGATTAGAGTCTAAAATGAGGAATTCTGAAGGTAAGCCTGTCCTGCTGTCACTAAACTCTGCAAAACAATACAAATATATGATGGCACGAGAATAACTGGATTATTATATTTCTTTAACCCAGACTCTCCGCGCGTGTGTGTGCGTGTGTGTGTGTGTACACCTCTTTTTCTTTTGGTCACATCTCCCCCTAGTGTTCATTATCATTAACAGTTTAGACACAATGCCAACTTGTAGAACTTGAACTTGTGTTGGGTTCATCCATGAGTTTACACCAGCTATTAGCATTAGCATTAGACTTCTCTAACCCGAAGAAATATGATCAACTCTACAACTGTGTGTAATATCATCATCATATCACATCATAAAGCGGGATTAATCTGAACAGTATTATGGGATAACAGAGCTGTTTTCACTTCCTATATGATGAGAGAGAGCTAGCATCTTTATATAAATCGGCTTATGGTCCGTTTAGGGGAAGAATATCACCTAAAGTACAGTGAGGAGATTTAGAAACCAGCCTAAAGTCTCTCAGGAGGAATGGGAAGCTTATTTCTCCCGCTTTAGGGACTCGGTCCTCCATTATAGTCTCTCGTGAAGTGATTCCAGATGGGATTCTTGGGAAAACAAACCAAAAATCAGGCGCCAGTTGTGTCGCAAACAGAAATAAATCTTTCCTTTTCTCTGTGTGTGTGTGTGTGTGTGTTGACGATGGAATCTCGCGTCATCCGGGTATTTCCGCGCGCGTGCACGAGCTCAGCTCCGTGGCGGCGGCGCGCGGAAGGAGAGTGTTGTCGCGGTGTGTGTCGCTCGTTCTTCAGCCCGGAAACGGCAATAAAACGACCGAGTGTGTCCAGGCGGCAGCGACGCGACATGGACGGTAAGTTGAGCGATATAATGTCGCGTTGGTTCATCTGAACGGCACTAACGACACTACCGCGCGGGACGGAAAGCCCCGAGTTAAGGCTGAAGTTTTGCTCTCGGTTTCGGCCGATCGGTTAACGTTACTCCTGTGTGTGTGTGTGTGTGTGTGTGTGTGTGTGTGTGTGTGTGTGTGTGTGTGTGTGTGTGTGTGTGTGTGTGTGTGATCGGTTAACGTTACTCCGCCAGTCTCCGGTGGACCGGAGGAGATGATCTGACCACACACACACTAATGATCGGAGGACCACACGACTGTAGTTCTGACGGACTACAGATGTGTGTGTGTGTGTGTGTGTGTGGGTGTGTGTTTACACACCCACGCACACCCACACACACACACACACACACACACACACACACACACACACACACACACACACACACACACACACATACACAACTCTAAAAGTATGGAAACACATTCCTGCCACATAAGAAAAAAGTATTTGAAATCATAGTTATGCCATATAAGTGTGATAGTGGTGTTTAATCGGCAGGGATAGGGTGAGGGGTGGGGGATGACATCATCATCAACAACATTACGTCATGAGCTCGTCACCAATAATAGTGAAAGTAAACCTGGCCTCAGCTGGTCTGGAAGTTGGCAGTGTTTTCAATCTAAACATGATTAAATATCATCCTCCATCTTAAAACTAATATATGTACTGTCCATATAAAGGCCTGATTTGTCCGAAGCTAAAGTGGTATGCCAAGTTTATTTCCATTTCCCTCACCACAGTGCTGTCCAGTTAGATGCACTATATATGAGGTATTATCAGGGATGCACTAACATTACAAAACAATGAATAATCAACCCTCAAATAGTTTTTGTATCAACTTTTTAATAAGAGAATTGTTTCTACTCCAGTTTTTACATTCAAATGACAATTAATAACTAATGTTTTCATGACAGATTTATTCAAACGATCACTAAAGGGGATAAACATATCAAGATGTAGATTAAGAGTGTGTGTGAAGTTTAGCTCAATATCCTATTTTGAAACCAAGCGGCAACCTCCCGCGATCTCTCTTGCGGAAGTAAAGTAAACTGCAATTCCTCAGCTGGCCTCTAGGGGCAGGTGGATAGCCGTTTATCCGCCGTCTATAGTCATTGCGTCACCTAAGCTCCGCCCACATCCCGCCTTTTTGCCCATTTTCTGTTATCCGGGAGTGACACGCGATGACTCGCTCACAAGATGGCGGCGCCCAGCTCGCCCATACTTTAAGCTTCAGAACGGCTCATCGGAATCCTATGGGTGACGTCACGGACAGAACAGCGATATTTTTTTACAGTCTATGTTTGAAACACAGCGTTTTTGTGCGTGTCCCTTTAAATGCTAATGAGCTACTGACTGGGAGCAGGAGCTCTTGAAACTCCACCCTCTTCTATAAAGGGGGCGGGGTTTCGAGAGCTCCGGCTCCGGCAGCATCAGAACAGGACCTCACACACTCCAGCGGACATAATGAGCCGACTCCACTGCGCATAATTAATGAGCATTAATGAGTTCGCACTGAGCTGGCGGATCTACTGCGCATAATTAATGAGCATTAATGAGTTAGCACTGAGCTGGCGGATCTACTGCGCATAATTAATGAGCATTAATGAGATAGCACTGAGCTGGCGGATCTACTGCGCATAATTAATGAGCATTAATGAGTTAGCACTGAGCTGGTGGATCCACTGCCCATAATTAATGAGCATTAATGAGTTCGCACTGAGCTGGTGGATCCACTGCGCATAATTAATGAGCATTAATGAGTTAGCACTGAGCTGGTGGATCCACTGCGCATAATTAATGAGCATTAATGAGTTAGCACTGAGCTGGCGGATCCACTGTGCATAATTAATGAGCATTAATGAGTTAGCACTGAGCTGGCGGATCTACTGTGCATAATTAATGAGCATTAATGAGTTCGCACTGAGCTGGCGGATCTACTGCCCATAATTAATGAGCATTAATGAGTTCGCACTGAGCTGGTGGATCTACTGCCCATAATTAATGAGCATTAATGAGTTAGCACTGAGCTGGTGGATCCACTGCGCATAATTAATGAGCATTAATGAGTTAGCACTGAGCTGGTGGATCCACTGCGCATAATTAATGAGCATTAATGAGTTCGCACTGAGCTGGTGGATCTACTGCGCATAATTAATGAGCGTTAATGAGTTAGCACTGAGCTGTCGGATCTACTGCGCATAATTAATGAGCGTTAATGAGTTTGCACTGAGCTGTCGGATCTACTGCGCATAATTAATGAGCGTTAATGAGTTCGCACTGAGCTGACGGATCTACTGCGCATAATTAATGAGCATTAATGAGTTCGCACTGAGCTGCTGGATCTACTGTGCATAATTAATGAGCATTAATGAGTTAGCACTGAGCTGGTGGATCTACGGCGCATAATTAATGAGCATTAATGAGTTAGCACTGAGCTGGCGGATCTACGGCGCATAATTAATGAGCATTAATGAGTTATCACTGAGCTGGTGGATCCACTGCCCATAATTAATGAGCATTAATGAGTTAGCACTGAGCTGGTGGATCTATACCCTCAGATCAAATTTGCCTCTATTTGTGTGTGAGCAAAACACGCCCTTTTTGTGTGTGTCCCTTTAAATGCAAATGAGTTGCTGCTCCCGCCCCTTTCCAGTAGAGGTCGGAGCCTTAAGCTTCCGACACTCCGTCAACAACACAGCAGGCCGATCTCACTCAGACTAAAGTCAGAGATAATGAGGGAGATATGAGCACACACACACACACACACGCACACACACGCACGCACGCACGCACGCACGCACACACACACACACACACACACACACACACACACACACACACACACACACACTCTCTCTCTCTCTCTCTAATGTGTTGTGTTTGTTCCTCAGGACTGTTTCATCAGTGGGCTCCGTCCCCGGTGTCCCAAGGTAAGATTAGTTCACACACTTCAACACTTCAAAATTCAACTTTACACAACGAAAACGCATGAAAAGTGTATAGCTCATTTGCATATTCAAATTAATTTTCAAACAAACTAGTAATACAAAAATTGTACTTTTCATAAAGTCTTTCATTTATTTATTTTAATAGGAGAAAATGGAAGAAATGAGGCCATTGGTGTGTATTTTGGCCATATTTAATTAGTATATTGCTCATTTGCATATTCAAATACATTTAAAAGGAAACTTATAACACAAAAAAGGTAACTTTTCACGGGTACTTCCACTGTGTAGAGTTATGAAGTTTTGATTAAGGGGCAAGATTGCTCCAAAAGATGCCCTGTGTAAGATCCGCTTGTTCTGGACACCTCAGAGCCGTTCAGTCTGAATTCCTGTCTGACGCCTAATTTGAAAATCTGAACTTTGCCGTTAATTGGTGCCTCGTTAACCAATGACGAGCCGGTTTGCTGCGGTCACGTGATCAGAAACCCTGCATAATTAAACATACTACTGTCACAAAATGTCGTTGTCAGACTTTTCCAGCTGATTTAGCTGTTTAAAGCGCAAATCGGTGGTTTATTGATAAAAGAGCGCCTCTTTAATCATATCGATAATATATTGCTATTAGAGGTCCATAAATGTGGCATGTGCAATTTTTAAACCAACAAGTAAGTATATATTTATGAAAGTACACATGAGCCACATTTGTGTGGCTATTAATGTTTAATATTACATTTTTTGTGAAAATAAAAGAGACAGACTGGTGTTTTATGACATTTCAGTTTATTAGAATATCCCGTCAGGAGTGAGAGCGAGCTCGTCTATTTCACTTCAAACGCTCGCATTATTTGCGCGAATGGATTCACAAGCGTCCAACTAGACGCGAATTTGACGCTCTATTCGCGTTTGGTGTAGGGGTGGGAATTTATGTCAATTTCTCATTTTGATCTTCAATAGGTCTCAAAAAGAAGTACTCAATTAACTGGGGGCGGGGCTTATGCTGGGGCGGGGCGTCTCCGCCATGGAGATATGAGACTATTTTAAGTCACGAAAATTAATGTTAACACAAACATGAGCTGTCTGTGCAAATATGAACATATGACTACAACAAAATAACTGCTGGACTATGATGCATAAATGTCTCAAATAACCCAGTCAATAATATCAGATATTTGAGCTGAAACTGTGAGCTTTGCTAGCGGATTAATAAACTCCAAACGCATCCTATATGAGATTAATCAGATAAATGGCTATTACAACTTACACCGCACTAAAGGACTTAAGCGTGAACATGGCCACGCTCAGGTTTTACGGGCGTCAAAGGGAACTCATTTTAAATGTGCTCTTCCATTAACAACAACGCTAATATAGGGCACCAAAACCACAGATCATTTACAGCACTATACAGTCGTGTTCTCACTATAATGCTATATGACGGATTGGCGCTAGTAATGGGTGATATAAACAATATGCGATATAACGATATGCGATATAACGATATGCGATATAAACGATATGCGATATAACGATATGCGATATAAACGATATGCGATGTAAACGATATGCGATATAACGGTATGCGGCGTAAACGATATGCGATATAAACGATATGCGATGTAAACGATATGCGATATAACGGTATGCGGCGTAAACGATATGCGGCGTAAACGATATGCGACGTAAACGATATGCGGCGTAAACGATATGCGACGTAAACGATATGCGGCGTAAACGATATGCGGCGTAAACGATATGCGGCGTAAACGATATGCGACGTAAACGATATGCGGCGTAAACGATATGCTACATAAATGATATGCTACATAAACTATATGCTACATAAATGATATGCGGCGTAAACGATATGCGATGTAAACGATATGCGATATAGACTACACAAAATGAAACGCATCTCGTATTCGTCATCTTGAATAAACACGGCTGTACAGTACATTTAACTTCGTCTCTATGTAGCGTTAACAATAATTTGTCTCTTCTACTACTAATAATAATCATGCCTAGGTTGTTGATTATTTTTCACTTGATGTTTTTTATAAACAATGTTTACCCTTAAACAGCATTCAGCCTTTGAATGTTTATGTGCTATTTTCTTATAACGATTATTATCTTAAATAATAAATGTATTGAAGTGTATTGATTTTTTTTTTATGGTTTAATAAAAACACATTTTGTGGCCCGGAAATTGGTACTTAAAATTTGTATGGTATTGGTTCATCAATTCACAGTATCCATTCCTTTATTAACACGACACCAGCTTTCATTTCATTAAGAGAACAAGATGTTTAAAAGCAAAAACGTTACATTAGGCTGAAGGTTAGAAACTAAGTTTGAAATATGTTTCCACGAAACTGAAAGTATTCCGAGTGTCTGTTCCTGAACTGAAGACTGCAGTTTTTCCTGTTCTCTGCATCTTGGGTGGCATTTAAGGACATTCAAGCTGGATTTTTCAGAAGGTTCTATTATAATGAATATATCGCAATATATATCGTTATCACAAGAGGCCGCAACGTATATCGCAATATGTATCGTTATCGCAAGAGGCCGCAACGTATATCGCAATATATATCGTTATCGCAAGAGGCCGCAACGTATATCACAATATATATCGTTATCGCAAGAGGCCGCAACGTATATCACAATATATATCGTTATCGCAAGAGGCCGCAACGTATATCACAATATATATCGTTATCGCAAGAGGCCGCAACGTATATCACAATATATATCGTTATCGCAAGAGGCCGCAACGTATATCACAATATATATCGTTATCGCAAGAGGCCGCAACGTATATCACAATATATATCGTTATCGCAAGAGGCCGCAACGTATATCACAATATATATCGTTATCGCAAGAGGCCGCAACGTATATCACAATATATATCGTTATCGCAAGAGGCCGCAACGTATATCACAATATATATCGTTATCGCAAGAGGCCGCAACGTATATCACAATATATATCGTTATCGCAAGAGGCCGCAACGTATATCACAATATATATCGTTATCGCAAGAGGCCGCAACGTATATCACAATATATATCGTTATCGCAAGAGGCCGCAACGTATATCACAATATATATCGTTATCGCAAGAGGCCGCAACGTATATCACAATATATATCGTTATCGCAAGAGGCCGCAACGTATATCACAATATATATCGTTATCGCAAGAGGCCGCAACGTATAT
>NC_090172.1:69849905-69854905 GCF_024679245.1 Pseudorasbora parva | reverse complement strand
TAGTCTTTAGTCTAAATAGCTCCTCTACTGGCTGTAGTCTTTAGTCTAAATAGCTCCTCTACTGACTGTAGTCTTTAGTCTAAATAGCTCCTCTACTGGCTGTAGTCTTTAGTCTAAATAGCTCCTCTACTGGCTGTAGTCTTTAGTCTAAATAGCTCCTCTACTGACTGTAGTCTTTAGTCTAAATAGCTCCTCTACTGACTGTAGTCTTTAGTCTAAATAGCTCCTCTACTGGCTGTAGTCTTTAGTCTAAATAGCTCCTCTACTGGCTGTAGTCTTTAGTCTAAATAGCTCCTCTACTGGCTGTAGTCTTTAGTCTAAATAGCTCCTCTACTGGCTGTAGTCTTTAGTCTAAATAGCTCCTCTACTGGCTGTAGTCTTTAGTCTAAATAGCTCCTCTACTGGCTGTAGTCTTTAGTCTAAATAGCTCCTCTACTGACTGTAGTCTTTAGTCTAAATAGCTCCTCTACTGACTGTAGTCTTTAGTCTAAATAGCTCCTCTACTGACTGTAGTCTTTAGTCTAAATAGCTCCTCTACTGGCTGTAGTCTTTAGTCTAAATAGCTCCTCTACTGGCTGTAGTCTTTAGTCTAAAATAGCTCCTCAACTGACTGTAGTCTTTAGTCTAAATAGCTCCTCTACTGGCTGTAGTCTTTAGTCTAAATAGCTCCTCTACTGGCTGTAGTCTTTAGTCTAAATAGCTCCTCTACTGGCTGTAGTCTTTAGTCTAAATAGCTCCTCTACTGGCTGTAGTCTTTAGTCTAAATAGCTCCTCTACTGGCTGTAGTCTTTAGTCTAAATAGCTCCTCTACTGACTGTAGTCTTTAGTCTAAATAGCTCCTCTACTGGCTGTAGTCTTTAGCCTAAATAGCTCCTCTACTGACTGTAGTCTTTAGTCTAAATAGCTCCTCTACTGACTGTAGTCTTTAGTCTAAATAGCTCCTCTACTGACTGTAGTCTTTAGTCTAAATAGCTCCTCTACTGACTGTAGTCTTTAGTCTAAATAGCTCCTCTACTGGCTGTAGTCTTTAGTCTAAATAGCTCCTCTACTGGCTGTAGTCTTTAGTCTAAATAGCTCCTCTACTGGCTGTAGTCTTTAGTCTAAATAGCTCCTCTACTGGCTGTAGTCTTTAGTCTAAATAGCTCCTCTACTGACTGTAGTCTTTAGTCTAAATAGCTCCTCTACTGACTGTAGTCTTTAGTCTAAATAGCTCCTCTACTGACTGTAGTCTTTAGTCTAAATAGCTCCTCTACTGGCTGTAGTCTTTAGTCTAAATAGCTCCTCTACTGGCTGTATTCTTTAGTCTAAATAGCTCCTCTACTGGCTGTAGTCTTTAGTCTAAATAGCTCCTCTACTGGCTGTAGTCTTAGTCTAAATAGCTCCTCTACTGGCTGTAGTCTTTAGTCTAAATAGCTCCTCTACTGACTGTAGTCTTTAGTCTAAAATAGCTCCTCTACTGACTGTAGTCTTTAGTCTAAATAGCTCCTCTACTGGCTGTAGTCTTTAGTCTAAATAGCTCCTCTACTGGCTGTATTCTTTAGTCTAAATAGCTCCTCTACTGACTGTAGTCTTTAGTCTAAATAGCTCCTCTACTGACTGTAGTCTTTAGTCTAAATAGCTCCTCTACTGACTGTAGTCTTTAGTCTAAATAGCTCCTCTACTGACTGTAGTCTTTAGTCTAAATAGCTCCTCTACTGGCTGTAGTCTTTAGTCTAAATAGCTCCTCTACTGACTGTAGTCTTTAGTCTAAATAGCTCCTCTACCGGGCTGTAGTCTTTAGTCTAAATAGCTCCTCTACTGACTGTAGTCTTTAGTCTAAATAGCTCCTCTACTGGCTGTAGTCTTTAGCCTAAATAGCTCCTCTACTGGCTGTATTCTTTAGTCTAAATAGCTCCTCTACTGACTGTAGTCTTTAGTCTAAATAGCTCCTCTACTGACTGTAGTCTTTAGTCTAAATAGCTCCTCTACTGACTGTAGTCTTTAGTCTAAATAGCTCCTCTACTGACTGTAGTCTTTAGTCTAAATAGCTCCTCTACCGGCTGTAGTCTTTAGTCTAAATAGCTCCTCTACTGACTGTAGTCTTTAGTCTAAATAGCTCCTCTACTGACTGTAGTCTTTAGTCTAAATAGCTCCTCTACTGGCTGTAGTCTTTAGTCTAAATAGCTCCTCTACTGAGCTTGTAGTCTTTAGTCTAAATAGCTCCTCTACTGGCTGTATTCTTTAGTCTAAATAGCTCCTGTACTGACTGTAGTCTTTAGTCTAAAATAGCTCCTCTACTGGCTGTAGTCTTTAGTCTAAATAGCTCCTCTACTGACTGTAGTCTTTAGTCTAAATAGCTCCTCTACTGACTGTAGTCTTTAGTCTAAATAGCTCCTCTACTGGCTGTAGTCTTTAGTCTAAATAGCTCCTCTACTGACTGTAGTCTTTAGTCTAAATAGCTCCTCTACTGGCTGTAGTCTTTAGTCTAAATAGCTCCTCTACTGGCTGTAGTCTTTAGTCTAAATAGCTCCTCTACTGACTGTAGTCTTTAGTCTAAATAGCTCCTCTACTGGCTGTAGTCTTTAGTCTAAATAGCTCCTCTACTGACTGTAGTCTTTAGTCTAAATAGCTCCTCTACTGGCTGTAGTCTTTAGTCTAAATAGCTCTTCTACTGACTGTAGTCTTTAGTCTAAATAGCTCCTCTACTGACTGTAGTCTTTAGTCTGAATAGCTCCTCTACTGACTGTAGTCTTTAGTCTAAATAGCTCCTCTACTGGCTGTAGTCTTTAGTCTAAATAGCTCCTCTACTGACTGTAGTCTTTAGTCTAAATAGCTCCTCTACTGACTGTAGTCTTTAGTCTAAATAGCTCCTCTACTGACTGTAGTCTTTAGTCTAAATAGCTCCTCTACTGGCTGTAGTCTTTAGTCTAAATAGCTCCTCTACTGACTGTAGTCTTTAGTCTAAATAGCTCCTCTACTGGCTGTAGTCTTTAGTCTAAATAGCTCCTCTACTGACTGTAGTCTTTAGTCTAAATAGCTCCTCTACTGGCTGTAGTCTTTAGCCTAAATAGCTCCTCTACTGGCTGTAGTCTTTAGTCTAAATAGCTCCTCTACTGACTGTAGTCTTTAGTCTAAATAGCTCCTCTACTGGCTGTAGTCTTTAGTCTAAATAGCTCCTCTACTGGCTGTAGTCTTTAGTCTAAATAGCTCCTCTACTGACTGTAGTCTTTAGTCTAAATAGCTCCTCTACTGGCTGTAGTCTTTAGTCTAAATAGCTCCTCTACTGACTGTAGTCTTTAGTCTAAATAGCTCCTCTACTGGCTGTAGTCTTTAGTCTAAATAGCTCCTCTACTGACTGTAGTCTTTAGCCTAAATAGCTCCTCTACTGGCTGTAGTCTTTAGTCTAAATAGCTCCTCTACTGGCTGTAGTCTTTAGTCTAAATAGCTCCTCTACTGACTGTAGTCTTTAGTCTGAATAGCTCCTCTACTGGCTGTAGTCTTTAGTCTAAATAGCTCCTCTACTGGCTGTAGTCTTTAGTCTAAATAGCTCCTCTACTGACTGTAGTCTTTAGTCTAAATAGCTCCTCTACTGACTGTAGTCTTTAGTCTAAATAGCTCCTCTACTG
Organism: Pseudorasbora parva; assembly: GCF_024679245.1. Taxonomy (NCBI): domain Eukaryota; kingdom Metazoa; phylum Chordata; class Actinopteri; order Cypriniformes; family Gobionidae; genus Pseudorasbora; species Pseudorasbora parva. Next base: position 69,851,300 of record NC_090172.1, on the reverse strand, counting down.
GCTGTAGTCTTTAGTCTGAATAGCTCCTCTACTGACTGTAGTCTTTAGTCTAAATAGCTCCTCTACTGACTGTAGTCTTTAGTCTAAATAGCTCCTCTACTGACTGTAGTCTTTAGTCTAAATAGCTCCTCTACTGACTGTAGTCTTTAGTCTAAATAGCTCCTCTACTGGCTGTAGTCTTTAGTCTAAATAGCTCCTCTACTGACTGTAGTTCTTTAGTCTAAATAGCTCCTCTACTGACTGTAGTCTTTAGTCTAAATAGCTCCTCTACTGACTGTAGTCTTTAGTCTAAATAGCTCCTCTACTGACTGTAGTCTTTAGTCTAAATAGCTCCTCTACTGGCTGTAGTCTTTAGTCTAAATAGCTCCTCTACTGGCTGTAGTCTTTAGTCCTAAATAGCTCCTCTACTGGCTGTAGTCTTTAGTCTAAATAGCTCCTTCTACTGGCTGTAGTCTTTAGTCTAAATAGCTCCTCTACTGGCTGTAGTCTTTAGTCTAAATAGCTCCTCTACTGGCTGTAGTCTTTAGTCTAAATAGCTCCTCTACTGACTGTAGTCTTTAGTCTAAATAGCTCCTCTACTGACTGTAGTCTTTAGTCTAAATAGCTCCTCTACTGGCTGTAGTCTTTAGTCTAAATAGCTCCTCTACTGGCTGTAGTCTTTAGTCTAAATAGCTCCTCTACTGACTGTAGTCTTTAGTCTAAATAGCTCCTCTACTGACTGTAGTCTTTAGTCTAAATAGCTCCTCTACTGGCTGTAGTCTTTAGTCTAAATAGCTCCTCTACTGACTGTAGTCTTTAGTCTAAATAGCTCCTCTACTGACTGTAGTCTTTAGTCTAAATAGCTCCTCTACTGACTGTAGTCTTTAGTCTAAATAGCTCCTCTACTGACTGTAGTCTTTAGTCTAAATAGCTCCTCTACTGACTGTAGTCTTTAGTCTAAATAGCTCCTCTACTGACTGTAGTCTTTCAGTCTAAATAGCTCCTCTACTGACTGTAGTCTTTAGTCTAAATAGCTCCTCTACTGACTGTAGTCTTTAGTCTAAATAGCTCCTCTACTGACTGTAGTCTTTAGTCTAAATAGCTCCTCTACTGGCTGTAGTCTTTAGTCTAAATAGCTCTTCTACTGGCTGTAGTCTTTAGTCTAAATAGCTCCTCTACTGGCTGTAGTCTTTAGTCCTAAATAGCTCCTCTCCTGGCTGTAGTCTTTAGTCTAAATAGCTCCTCTACTGACTGTAGTCTTTAGTCTAAATAGCTCCTCTACTGACTGTAGTCTTTAGTCTAAATAGCTCCTCTACTGGCTGTAGTCTTTAGTCTAAATAGCTCCTCTACTGGCTGTAGTCTTTAGTCTAAATAGCTCCTCTACTGGCTGTAGTCTTTAGTCTAAATAGCTCCTCT